>NC_142317.1:30332291-30634583 GCF_054855325.1 Carica papaya
ATTTGAATTTAATTGAAATTGATTTTGAAAAAAAGGGGTGAAAATTTGGATTCTGTGGGTATTTTTGAAAAGAAAATCGGAAACCGGAGGTCAAAACGCAATTTAGAAAAGTTGTGCCACGTCAGCAGTTACATCAGCAGCCCCGGCCAACCAGGACACGCCGCGTGGCAAGAAAACGCTGACACGGGACGGGCCACGTGGGCGATCCGCGTGCGCGCGATCGGACGACCCAGATCCGTTTCCGCGCGCACAGACAGCCCAGATCAAACGTGCGGACGTACAACCCAGATTTCACGCGTACGGACGACCCAGATCGCATCGTGATGGACGATCTAGATTTAATCCCAATTAAATCGCGATCGGACGGTCCATATTTAATCCTGATGGACGGTTGAGATTAAAAGACAAAGGGTATAAATAATCCCACCCACACTTGACCAAAAAACCCTAGCCGCCAGTACCTCGCCGGAGAAGAAGAACCAGACGTCGGAGGAGCCGGCTGCCGCCACCCGCCGCCGCACCGGAGAAGTTTCCGACCGCCAATCGAAGTAAATTTTCTCCCCTGGCTCGTTTTTCGATGCTGAGTTCACCTATGGCTAAACCGGAGCCAAACCACCGGCCAAACAGCCGAAAAATCCTGCCGAAGTCCGATGGAATCGCCGCGACTCCTCTCTGTTTTTGCCTCCAATGAGGCCCTTTCCGGCCTCCGTTCGATGCAGATTTTATACCATTGTGATCACTGTTCTTTTCTCTACAGGTTGATTGGAGCCAAACATCAAAACGCGACTTACACTGGAGGAGCCGCCGCACCCGAGAGCACCGCCACTGGTAAGTCTCAATTTTTCGTGATTTTTTGGCCCACCGAGGGCCCTAGGGTTGTTTTATCACAGGGACCAATGCAAGTTTGGCCAAATTCGGCCGAAAATGGCCAATCTGTGGCGGATCGCCGCCGTAGATGGCGGAGCCGCCGTGCCAAAATTCTGATATTGGCCGAAAGGGGCCCTAAGTCTGATTTGGGACTTTTGGGGACACGGGCAGGTACCGGTAGTGCATTTTTAGTTTTTCGAAAAAAAATTTAAAGAAATTAGGAACAGCCCGTAGGCACACTGTAGAGCCGATTTCAGACCCCGAAACAAGTAAGGACCCCTTACCCTGTTTCCTATCATGGTATTAAAGCTAAATAAATAATTAAACTGTACTTTATGACTTTATAGATGTGTAATTGATTAAGGTTGCCAATGGAGCCCGAGTCTGATACATTGTTGGTCAGTTGTTGTTTGATCTAATTTTCAGTATTAAATGCAGTATGATGTTTGATGCAATTATGTTATGGTCTCGTATGCATGAATCATGGTTTCTTTTATTATGGTTTGTATTATGGTGAACACGATACTGTGTTGTCTTATTTGGTGTCAATTACTGGTTTACATGTTGTGTATGATTGGATGATTGAGATCAAGGAAAAAAGGCAAAAAGGTTATGTGAATTGATAAATGGATAATGTGGACAGCCTGACTAGATATCCTGGGAGATGGTGGATGGACCGGGTCTGTAGGGAACTCTACCGGGAATGTGGTCTCTCATACCGGACGGGGTATGGGGACGGCCCGTTTCACCCTCATACCGGACGGGGTATGGGGATGGCCCTGGAATCAGGTTATTAATGTTAATGATTCACGTGTAGTGGGAACCCCCTATGGATCCTCATGGATACTAGTAGGCTGGTAAAAGAGGAAAATATGTTGTTTAATGATTGAAATGCAAAGGCATGGTAAGTGTTATGTTATAAAGTTTATATGATTTCATGATGATGATAATGTTATTACTTTCATATGTTGTTTTCATGGATCTCACCGAAGAAAGTGGACAGTAAAAATTTTTATGTTAATAAACGAGTTTGTTATAAATTATACTTCATTGGTCATTTTTGTTTTCTACCCACCTTTACTTCTGTGGCGGTGAGATAATATGATGTTTTTACTGGGTTGGTGTAGCTCATTCCTTATTTAACAATTTCAGATCAAGGAGAGGTTGTTCCCGAGCCTGTTTTGCAGGAAGACGGCGAAGGGGATGCCTAAAGACTTCGTAGTTATATTTATAGTTCTTATTTCGAGTATATCTTTTAGTTAGTTTGTTCCTTCATGTTTTGAGTACGTTCTGGTAATTGTGTAAGGGATGTTAATCAAAAATTTTATTACGCTTCCGTATTTAAAATTTTTAATACATACATTTCATTTAAATTTCTGGGGCCGTTACATAATGAGACTTTGACTCTTTATAGAGAGGGAAAATACACATCATCATCAAGGTTAGCCTTTGACTTTTCTTTTTTGTTTCTGGTCTCTTAATGTTTCTTTTTTTGGTTTTGTAGGAATAAGTTTAGCTGGTACTCATCATCGATGTCTTCATATCGCGTGTGGGATTGGTGAAGAAATCAAGATTTGATTCTCTCTTGGGCTTCATTTTGATGATTTCTTTCCAGTAAAAATTCATCCAAATACAAGAAAAAATCATCATAAATAAGGTTTTAAAAAAAACCCCCATTTTTCAAATTAAACTGTTTCTCTATATATATACTTTTAATGCTAAATGTTGTCTTTCTTTAAATTATAAATAAAACATTAAAATTTATTTACCAAAACTCTTTATTTTTTCAACTTTTTTGAGTGAACTTTGTATATTTTAATTAAGTAATATGTACACACATTAATTATAACACAACATTTTAATTGTTCATAATACATTCACATGCATAAAAGACAAATAATGTCATATATTACTTATAAATTAAAAAATTTTACCTTACTCTTTAGGATTTTAAAAAATATGGTTTATGTCAAAATCTTATCAATGATACATCAATTAAAAATGGCACATAATTTGTATTAATTATTAACATGCATAAATCATCACTTTAGTCGAAATTTTGATTAACTCCTTAATGGTGTCTCCAAGCTGTTATACGATAAATTAGCATAAAACTTTGTAAAAAAAATAAAATTTAAAAATTTAAAATTATCACGAATTCTATTAAAAGTAATATATGCTCTTAAGATTTACTGGTGTTCTTAAATATTATAAATTTAAGGATGAAACCAAGTAGAAAGGTCTAAAACATCTACCCACAAAGTTCTATTACTTGTAATTATCATGCCGAATTGACTACGCATTTTAATTTCTTTCTATTTTTGTTTTCTGACTTTTAACATTTTTTAACCGAGCTGTTCATTTACCCATAATTTAACAAAGTAGTTTCATACCTAAGTTTTGCCTTGAATGCAAGAGTGCCATACACCTAAGAGATGAAGCAGAAAACTCTTCTAATTTTGTAATACCCGGGCCCGAAAATTGGCCTGGTATCACTTTTAGCAATTCAAAAATAAATAAAAATATTAATTATAAATTAATTTAATTTGAAGTTGTTAAATTATTAAAAAATAGGTTATGGATGTCATCGAAAATAGTTTTGAGAAAAATGAATAAAAATTTAAGTTCGGAGGGTATTTTTGAAAGAAAAATTTAAAATAGAGGGTTAAAGTACAAAAAAAAAATTCAGCCACGTAGGACGGTTCAGTCAGAAGTCCCGACGAATAGACAACGTCACATGGAAAGACACGCTGACGTCGGTGCCACGTAGGAGGCCAAATGGGTGATCCGCATATCCAGCGATCAGACATCCCAAAATTGATCCCGTGCGCATGGACGGCTCGGATTCGTTTCCTCCTTAGGTGCAATCAGACGAAGGACATCAATCGTGATAAACAGTCCAGATTTGTTTCTTCCTTAGGTGTGATCCCACTAATGAGATCAATCACAATGAACTGCTCAGATCGATGCAGGATGAGTATAAATACTTCATGTCGCATGAGAACCTAAACTCTGACCGTCAGCCCCTGCAGGAGAAGAAGAACCAGGCGCCAGAAAAGGAGGCCGACCACTGACCACCACTGCATCGAAGCCACCATCGATCGCTACCCGCTCAGAATTCAATTTCCAGCATCCCTATCGCCAAATTGGAGCAAGAGAGATAGGAGTGAGTCAGAAACTACGGGCAAGGCACAGCAGAGCCACCGCGGCCAGAATAAAAAAATCTCTCTAATGAGCCCCTTCCTTCTTATGGTTTCAAATGATTTTCTGATAATTGTATTCACATTCCTTTTCTATGCAGGTTAGCCAAAGAAAGAATCCCAGCCGTGAAGGAGGATTAGTGAAGCCGCCGCACCCGGAGGTCCCCCCCGTCGATAGGATCAGTTTTTGTGATTTTTTGGTCAACTGATACCCCATAATGTATTTTTCTGTAAGGATACGTGCAAAACATGTCAAAACCTGCCAAAATCAGCCAGACCAAGGTGAACCGCCCCCGTAGGCGACGGAACTGCCACTTGAGCACGACAGCACCACCGTACTGAAACCTCAAAGTTGGTTGAAAAGAGTTTTAGACACCGATTTTAATTTTTGGAGTATTTTTAGGTATGTAACGAGTGTTTTTAATTTTCACAGAAAAAATTTAGGAAATTCGATACCCATTAGGAGATGTAGTAGACAGTTTGACATCTCGAAATACCGATCCAGGTAAGGATCCCTCATTATATTCTTCGCTACAGTAAATTGAGGCTTAACATTGTATAATTTTGTATTTTTACGAAAAAATTAGAGCACCTTAAAAATAATTACAGGTCAATATTAGAGGCAGAACCGATTAGTTCACGATTGTCCCTATTTCCTATTTATTTTCTTGTACTACTCTATTTGCTTGTTATTACATGGTGCATGTTCTTAATTTATATTTTCTATAGCCTTATCGATTTATCTGATTTATTCGGTTATTATATTGTTAGTATGAATATAACTTAATTGATCTGTAAATATAATACAAGATATTGGTGTGCGTGCTTGGTTGTTTTGTTGATGAGAACTGTTATGTGAAAGACTTATTGGGTACCCAAGGAAAGGGCAGATAGACCCGGTACATAGGGAACCTTATCGTGAACGTTACCTCAGTCGGACGGGACTGAAAAATTCCTTACCGAGAAGATTTGAGAGATATAGTTCACCCTCATATAGGTTGGGGTATCGAGATAATAGAATATTTGGAGCTAATGACCGGACGGGGTATGAGGACGACCGGTTAATTATTTAAATTGGATATTAGGTTCACGAGAAGGGAGACATCCCTCTAGATCCCTAGAGGTACCAGTAAGTAGGTAAGAAAGGAAAATTATCGTTTCTTGTGCTCTTATGCATGAAAATAAAAAATTGTATCAATATGGGTTTCATATATTTCTTTTGGAAAACTCATTATGGTAAGTACGGAATAAACAGTTTTTTTATATATTAAATGAATTTACTCAAATTAAGGGTTCCATTACTTTTGTTATAATTTTTACCAATATTTAGTTTTCTGTATCTGTAATTAGTGTACTTTTCTTACTGGGCTAGTGTAACTAACATTTTCATTAACCATTTCAGATCAAAAAGACCAAGTTTCAGATCATGATCAGTAAAAAGGTTGTGAGTAGTTCACCACCTGAACTCCCTTCAAGTACTAATGAAGGTTGTCAAAGAATACTTATTTATTCGCTCTTCTTTTTATTTCATTAATTACCGTTTGTCTTTAGTATGGATATTCTTGTATCCTTATTGGCTATTCTAAATTATTGTGTAATGAATGTAAACTCTAACTCTATTAATCACTTCCACATTTAAATTATAAATTCATTTCCTTTAAAGTTCTGGGTCTTTACAATTGGTATCAAATTCGCGTTACTCGGAACTATTTCTTCACGAAGACTTAAAAATACCAAAAAATAAACTATCGCTCAACATTTCTTTGTGAAATGAAGGTACAAGAATATGAGGAGAGGAAGGCCCCCACTAAATCAAACAGCTCAGGATGGTTCGCTTCGAGAAGATATTGACCGAATTTTTGAGATGTTGGAGAGACTTATATCTGTCCAGTAAGCCCGAGAGAAAAGAAGGAGTTGTCTGACCCTCCCCCACTACCACAATTTTAGCCACCCTTATAGCGAAAAGGTCTGGAGCCACCCCAGTACAACCCTGCTCCTCCACCATACTCTCTGACACCACCATAGCACAATCTGGTGCCTTCACTGCATCATTTGATACCGCCATAGTACAATCTAGTGCCTCCACTATATTATCCGGTACCACCACAAGGACACCCGGTCCCTCCCTAGCACAATCTAGTCACTCTTCCACGGGATCCAGTTCCACCCATGATGGACTTAAGCTACATTAAAAGGAATAAAAGACTAAACTCATACACCTTTGTAGGGGCATCCTATTTTAAAGAGGGTGAGTATTGGTTAGTTGAGATAGAGAAGGCCTTCGCAACTCTTAGGGTGGTTCCCGAACAGAAAGTTGTACTTGCCATTTGCATGCTTGTGGAAGAGGCGGGTCACTAGTGATAGCTTAAGCAGGCTACCCTGCGCATTTCAATCACTTGGGAACAGTTCCTTATGGCCTTCAATACAGAATACCTCCCAGAGTATCTTTGGTATTTGAAGAAAATAGAGTTTACACACCTAGTTCAGAGTAATATGACTGTGTCGGAGTGTGCCTGAAGGTTCCTAGAGTTGGGCCGATAGTCCCCTGAGAGCATGATAGATAAAGGCAGGAAGGTAAAAAAATTTGAGTGGGGCCTCTGTCCTGAGATCGGACAACAGTTGTACATATTTGAGTTCAGTATCTACTCAGTCGTTATGGCTAAGGCACAAGTAGTGAAGAGGAACCTTCGCATCTTTTCTACAATAGTGGGGAATACCATACCCCCAGTTTTACACCGCAGACCAGCACCCATTACATCGGTCCAAAAGAATAAGAGATCTAGGCCAGTAACTTAGGCTCCTCCTTAGGCACCGGTAACAGAATACGGTAGGACTTGCTAGTATTGTGACAAGGATCATGGGGACTGACTCTGCTATCATTTCAATAGTACCTGTCGCATATGTGGGAGTACCTAACACTACGCGTGAGAGTGCTCACAAAATCAGAACTAGGCCAGATCTCCTATCTAGGGCAGAACTTACAACCTCACTCAGTAGGATGCTGAAACTAATCCGGACATGATATAAGATACGTATCCTATCTGTAATCACCTTGCACTTGTTTTGATTGATACTGGTGCTTTACATTCATTTGTCTTTCATACTTTTACACAAAACTTAAATGTATCACCAGAAAGACTTGATTATGTGTTGTTTATGTCTACTCTTGGAAGTAGGATGCTACGAGGGGAGGTTATACACAAAATTTGTATTATAAACATAGCAAATAGGAAGTTGAGTGTGCATCTGATAGAAATTGAGATTGAGGGCTTTGATGTAATCCTATAAATGAACTAGTTAGCAGCATACCATACTACCGTAGATTATTTTCACAAAAAACTTGTATTCAACCATTCGAACGAAGAGTCATTTACAAGTTAATAAAAATTTTAAAAGTTATTTCCTCTTGACAATTTTCTTATTATATTGTACTTTAACTCGATTGTTTTCTCTACATTAGACAAACTTAATAAAGAAGTTTGCATTCAAGAGATCCCGGTAGTCTGAGGCTTTTCATATGTATTTCCTGATGAACTACCCGAACTATCAGTGGACAGAGAAATTGAGTTCACCATAGATCTTCAGTCTGGCACCAAGCCTATCTCGGTTGCTCCTTACCGCATGAGCCGTGTTGAGATGGAAGAACTGAAAAAACTTATCAATAAATTACAGGACAGTGGGTTCATCCAACACAGTGTATCTTCTTGGAGTGCTGGAGTCACATTTGCAAGGAAATTGGATGAGACGTTAAGATTATATATTGACTACAAAGGATTGAATAAGGTCAAGATTAAGAACAAATGCCTCATCCCCAGAATTGATGACCTTTTTGACCAGTTGCAAAGTGCCCAACTCTTCTCTAAAATCGACTTGCATTCGGGTTAACATCAGGTAAAGATTAAGGCAGAGGACATTCCCAAGACAGCCTTCAAAACCAAGTACAGATATTAAGAGTTCTTGGTCATGTCATTTGGACTAACCAACGCATCAGCCATTTTTATGGACTTGATGAACAAGATTTTTAGATAATTCATATATTAGTTCATCATTGTGTTTATCAATGATATTCTGGTCTATTCAAAGAGCAGAAAAGAACACGCTTACCACCTGACTCAGGTTTTATAGGCTCTTAGAGAGAAAAAATTGTATGCCAAATTGAAAAATTATGGGTTTTAGCTCGAGCAGACTACCTTCATAGTGCACATTATATTAAGGGATAAAGTATCAGTGAATCCTGAAAAAATTGAGACAGCACTTGGTTGGGAGAAATTGATCTCGACCAAGAAAATTTATAGCTTTTTAGAAATGACAGGTTATTAACATAGGTTTGTGGAATGATTTTCTAGCTTAGTCGCTCATTTGACCTAGCTCACAAAGAAGAATGTTAAGTTTGAATGGAATGATGACTTTGAAAGGAGTTTTACAGAACTCAAGAAGCAGTTGACTACTGTACCCGTATTGCCTTTACCGATTGAGACATGTGGATATACAGTTTATAGTGAAGCTTCCTACCTTGGGTTGGGTTGTGTTTTGATATAGTATGGCAAAGTCATAGCCTACTGGTTCAGGCAGCTGAAGAGTCATGAAAGAAAACTACTCCACCCATGACTTAGGGCTTGTCGCCATTATCCACACCTCGAAGACCTGACACCGCTTCCTATATGGAGAGAATTTTGATATTTATACTGAACATAAGAGCTTGAAGTACATATTTACTTGGAAAGATCTCAACATGCGTCAGAGATGTTTGATAGAGCTTCTCAAACATTACGATTGTAATATTTTGTATCATCCAGATAAGGGTAATGTGGTAACCGATGCGTTCAGCAGAAAAAGTGCAGGTATGCTAGCTCACCTAATGGTTTCTAATTACAGGGTAATAGGGGCCGCACAACAGATACGACTTTAAGACTTGAAGATAGTTGCATGTTTGGCCCACTTGACTGTCCAATCTCAATTGATCCAGAGAATAAAAGAAGTCCAATCCACCGATTCCACCCTAACAACTCTAAAAAAAAATGCAGAACAAGGAGTAAATTTAGAATTTTAAGTCTCTACGGATGAGGTACTCACATTTCAGGACAGAGTGTGTGTTCTATGTGACAGTAAACTAAAAAAAAACATCATGACAGAGACTCATAGCTAAGGGTTCACCATGCATCCCGGAAGTATGAAACCTCGATTTTGATGGAGCGGGATGAAAAGAGAGGTTGCCGACTTTGTTTCTAAGTATCTAGTATTTCAACAGATTAAGGTAGAACATCAACGCCTAAGCAGGCTACTTCAGCCATTATCGATCTCGGAGTGGAAGTGGGAACATATCATAATGGATTTCGCGACAGGGTTGCCTAAGACACATTCATGACATGATGCCATCTTGGTAATTGTCTATCAGCTCAGTTAGTCTTCTCATTTCTTGGCTATCAAGATAACTGACATTTTCTACAAGTTTGCAAGAATGTACATCCAGGAGATAGTTAGGTTAAATAGAGTTCTAGTGTCAGTAGTATCCGATAGAGATCCCAAGTTCACTTCTCGATTTTGTTCGAGTTTTCAATAAGCCATAGAAATGAAACCGTCCCTTAGTACCACATTTTACCCTTAAATCGATGGACAATCGAAGAGAATAATTCGCACACTTAAGGATATACTTTGATCTTGTGTCCTAGACTTTAGAGGCCATTGAGATGATCACGTACCTTTGGTAAAGTTCGCCTACAATAATAACTATCAGGTAAGTATCGACATGGCTCCGTACGAGGCATTGTATAAACCCCCATGCAAATGACCGATCTGTTGGGAAGAGGTGGGTGATAGAAAATTATTCGACCCAGATTTTGTGGATGAGACTACATCTAAGATAGTTAAGATTAGGAAGAACATCTAGACAGCTCATAGCAGATAGAAAAGTTATGCAGTCACTCGAATGATAGATTTAAAAATTTAGAAATGTGATCGAGTGTTTCTTATGGTCACTCATTTTTAGGAGATTAGTAGGTTTGGTAAGATGTAGAAATTAAATTCTCAATTTATCGGACCATTTGAGATCTTAGACCGGATTAGTACGACTGCTTATAGATTGACACTATCTTCAGAGCTATTCAAAGTTCATAATGTGTTCCACGTATCCATGTTACGTAAGTGCGACCCGAACTCCTCACAGATCCTACTCCACAATCTCTTTTTACTTCAAGAGGATCTATTCTTGAGAAGGTACCAGTGGGCATTGTAGAACAAAAAAGTAGAGTACTCTGCAACAGAAAAATTTCCTTCGTCAAGGTCCTACGACAGAATCACACACCGAAAGAGGCTACATGAGAGCTAGAATCGGACTTCAGAGCCCAGTATCCCTAATTGTTTAACTAAGTGAGAGGGTGACAAATTTAAGTGACCAAATTTCTTCTTAAGGGGGTGAGAGTTGTAATACCCAGGCCTGAAAATTGGTTCAAGATCAAAATTGACAATTTAAAAATAAATAAAAATCTTATTTGTAAATTAATTTAATTTAATTTTGTTAAATTATTAAAAAAAAATTAGGTTATGGATGTAATCGAAAATAATTTTGAAAAAAGTGGATAAAAATTATAGTTCAGGAGGTATTTTTGGAAGAAAATTCGGTCATGTAGGATAGTCTAGTAAGCAACCCCGACGAATTGGAGCACACCGCATGGCAAGACACATTGACGTTGACGCCATGCAGGAGGCCACACGGGCGATCTGCGTACCCAGCTATCAAACCACCCATGATTGATCATGTGCGCTTGGATGGCTCGGATTTGTTCCCTCCATAGGCGCAATCAGACGAACGAGATCAATCATTAACCATTTCAAATTAAGAAGATCAAGATCTAAATCCCAATAAGCAAGAAGGTTGTGAGTAGTTCACCACCTAAACTCCCTTCAACTGCTAGTAAGGGCTTTCTTAGGAGGCTTATTTATTCTCTATTCTTTTTATTTCCTTAATTACTATTTGTCTTTTAATAGGGATATTCTCGTAACCCTATTAGGCATTCCAAATTATTGTGTAAAGAATATAAACTCTAACTTTATTAATCACTTCCACATTTAAATTATAAATTCATTTCCTTTAAGGTTTCGGGTCTTTATAAATTTTTTTTCTCTCATTATTTAATGCAAAATATTCATGTCTGGTCTCACCAAAAACTCTCTTTCTTACTCACCTTCTTCACGGTTTCCCTTACAAGAATTCTCTTTTTCCATTCACTGACAGTCTCCTTGTTTCTCACCAACTTCCCCTAACTTTTCCACCTCATCCTGCTTCCTAGATTCTCCCACACACCAGCTTGCTTTCTTTCTCCTCCAACAAATCTCGGCTATTCGAGCTTGAGATGCTTATGGATTTCTCCCTCACGCATAGCATGTTTTGTGGAGTGAGGAAGAAGGAAGTATCATTTGGCCGAAAGGCTTCCCTCTTATGACATGCTAAACGATGTCGTTTTAACGCTTTAATTAAAACAACATCGTTTTGACTGTTGGAAGGACGATTGTTGGATTTTCTTTGTTCTTTTTCCTTATAGGTTTTTTAATAAGAAAAAAGGCTTTTTCTTCTTTTTTTATTCTTTCCTCACATTTCCTCTTCCCTTTTTTCTTCTTTTTTTTTTTCATTTCCTTTCTCATTTCATCATTATGTTTTAATTTATTTAAGCCGAATCTCAACATTTTTTTATATAGTGAAGAAAATCAAATGAGATAAAGTTGACTCTGAATTACAATAACAATAACAATAATGATTTATTAGCATCAATTTTGAGAAATGTTAAAATTATTTTTGTACTAAATTTTACTTTAATTTTTTTCAATAGAAGACTTCATCATTACAATTATCACCACTCTTTTATTTTGTTTACTATTATTATTACTCCTATTTTTAGTTATGTTATTATTAGTATTTGTTTATTTTTTGTTTTTATAATATTTTTTATTTATTATGGCTAAATAAAATTAAACTATGATAAAAAGAAAGTGAAAATAACAGTAGAGAGAGAGAGAGAGATAAGTGAGTGTGAGATTGAAGAATGAAGAATTTTAATGCGAGGAAAAGAATGAAAAAAGACTTTTTAGGGAGAGAGAGTATCTGAGAACATGGGATAACTTAAAAAAAGTGTTCATTTACTAAATGTCATTTTGTAATGAATTTTGTGAAAAAATTGAATTTAACCTTTATTTTTAACAATTATCATTAAACGAATTAATTATATTGATGTTCTTTCATCTCTTTATTCCATTATTCTTATTGAGCCTTGATTAGCTTGTATTAAGATATGTTTTTGTGTAACGGCCCCGGAAATTTAAAATGAAATGTATTAAAAATATCAAATGCGGAAGCGAAGTCAAAAATTCGATTAACATTCCTTACACTAAAATAAAAAACGTGCTCACAAAATATAAAAGATCAAACTACCTAAAGGAGAAACTTGAAAGTAAAAGCTACGAATATGACTATGGAGTCTTTAGGCGTCCCCTTCGTCGTCCTCCTGCGGAACCTGCTCGGGAACGATGTCTTACTGATATGAAATGATTAAATAAGGGATGAGCTACACTAGCCCAGTAAAGACATCACGATATCTCACCGTCATGGAGGTAAAGGTGGGTAGAAAACACAAAAAGACCAATGGAGCATAATTTACAACAAATTCTTTTATCAATAATAAATCATTCTCCATCCACTTACCTCGGTGAAATCCATAAAACAGTATACGAAAGTAATAACATTATCATCATCATGAAATCATATATGAACTGTATAATATAATACTTATCAAGCCTTTTGTAATTCAATCGTTACACAACATATTTTCCTCATTTACCAGCCCACTAGTATCCATGGGGATCCATAGGGGTCCCGCTACCCGTTAACCCTTAACGCTTGAAATCAGATTTCAGGGCCGTCCCCATACCCCGTCCGGTATGGGCGCCAAAACACATAAGATCTCCATACCCCGTCCGGTATGGGAGACCAAAATCCCGGTAGGGTTCCCTACGGACCCGGTCTGTCCACCATCTCCCAGGATATCTAGTCAGACTGACCACATTATACAATTACCCATTTACATAATCTTTCATTCTCTTTTCCCTCAGTCAGCATCATCAATCCACATACAAACAAGCAAAACGGTAATTTATGTCAAACAGACAACATACAGCATCATTATCTCAATCATTCAATCCATAATCAGTAAAACAGTAAAATATGCACACGAAACTATAAAATGAAAACATCAAACCTCATACTGCATTTAAAACTGTAAAACAGGCCAAATAACAGTTAACTGACAAACACACTAGACTCGGGCTCCATTAGCGACCTTAAGCAATTTCACACATTCGTTGATTCATGAAATACCGTTTTATCATTTATTGAACTTTAATACCGTGATAGGAAATAGGGTGAGGGGTCCTTACTCGTTTCGGGGTCCGAACACGGCTTCACAGTGCGCCTACGGGCTGTCCCTAATTTTCCCTGAATTTTTCCCAAGGAACTGAAACGCACTACTGGTACCTGCACGTGTTTTGAAAAATCCCAAATTAGGCCCCGGGCCCCTTTCGGCCAATATCGCAATTCCGGCACAGCGGCGTCGCTACATTTTGTGTAGTTAAAGTTCACTTTTGTAAACTAGATATTTACCCTTGTTTTCATAGTTCAAGTATGTGTTGGGATGCTAAACATAAAGAGGTTTGGTAGTTCTGATGAAAGAATGAGTTTGAGTCAAAGCATTTAATGGATTAAGGTTTTACATTCATTTAGCTTTAGCCATTTATACCTATACTGCTTCGATGGAATTGACTTTAAAACTAACATGTTTTGTGCCTTTTGAGTGTGTAAAGAATCATGTTTATTATAAGAATTCTTTGTTATATTGATTATTAGTTTATGGACTGTCCAAAGGGTTTATGAAAATATGGATATTGAATTTACTTATAAGTAATAATGTTAGGAGTCTATTAAAGAAACATCTTTTGGAACTTATGGGATGATTGACAATTAGGGACTAAAAAAAGAAAAAGAAAAAATTGATTTCCTTCACATGATGTAGTGTCATTTCCACTTGTTTTATTTTCTAGTTTGATTCTATATTTTGTTGTTAATCTTCGATCGAAAATTTTCAAGCTTAAATTAATTAGTATACGCCATAAGATGGGTAATTTACACCTAGACTACCATTAAACCTGCTCACCAATGACAAAAATCACATTAGTCTGATTGCTCTTGGCATTGGTAGCTAAAAGGAGATGGTACCTTCATTAACTAGATGTAAACAACGTCTTCCTACATGGTGACTTAGAAGAAGAAGTTTAAAAGGAGTTGCCGTAGGGTATTCTCAAACAAGGCCGAAGAAGGTATATTGATAACTAAAGAGTTTCTTATATGACTTAAACAAGCATCCATGCAATTTTATGGAAAACTATTTAACTTTATTATTCAACAAGGCTTCTGGCAATCTAAGGCAGATTATAGCATGTTTGTAAGGATATAAAAAAAATGAATTTATAGTGGTGTTGTGTATATAGATGATATTACTGTGGCAAGAAATAATTTGGGTCAAATTAAAAAATTGAAGGTAGGTATGGACGGACAATTCAAGATCAAAGACTTGAGGAATCTAAAATATTTCTTAGGCTTGGAAAATTGTGCAATCTAGACCAGGAATATATATTTTTCAACAAAAGTATGCATTGGACCTGCTTAAAAATGTTGTAGTTATGGGTGATACGACATTTATAATGCCACTTAATCAAATTTTCAAGCTTTTAAAATGGAATGAGAAATTAATTTTAGATCTGACGGTCTATAAAAAAATGAGGGAAGACCAATACACTTGACTATCACAATACCTGACTTATCATACTTAGCACAACTCTTAAGTCAATATATTGAGCAATCAACAAATAAACACATGAATGTCGCAAACAAAGTATTGAGACACATCAAGAAGGCTCTAGTTCAAGGATTATTATATCCTTTTGGGATTAATATGCAACTTAATACTTTATGTAATAACGATTGGGGAGCATGCTAGGGCACGCAAAGATCAATGACAGGGTACTGTGTATTCCTTGGAGCATCACTAATTAGTTAAAAATTAAAGAAGCAGTACACAGTCTCTCGATCATCAGTTGAGGCAGAATAGAGAATTATGATGAGCACCTGTTGTGAGTTAAGATAAGGTATCTCTTAAACAAATTCAAAATTGATTATAAAGAACCAGTTGTAGTACCATACGCTAATAAAACAACTATCGATATAACTAACAATCTATTTTCCTGTGAGATAACTAAATATGTAGAAATAGATTTTTCATTTGGTGCAAAAAAAGTACAAGATGAAAGTATTACAACTAAAAATATGAGCAGTAACTTCGAGGTAGCTGATATTTTTACTAAATTATTGGAGAACAGATTGCTGCTTATGCATATTGTCGAGATGGGAGTAGAAAATATGAAGAGCTCGTGTTGAGAAGCCCATAAGGAAAAACCATAAGTCAGCAACTTGAAAAAAAAAAAAAACAGAGCACAACAAACTGAAGAGAAAAGCCTGACCAGAAGCAAATGCGATCAAACCTAAAGAAGAATGTAAATATATGTGATCCATCATAAAGAAGAAAGTATTTGTAGAAATTTTTGTTGAATAAAAGCTTACTTAAAAAAGAATGTAAATATGTGTATACATATTTAGGAAACGTTACCTTGTAATTATGGTGTAAGAATATTATACTTTTAAGAAAACCTCAAGTATAAGTATATAACTTGTGCAGAGTTAGAATCATTAAGAAAAAAATAAAATCCTCACTTCCTGAAAATTATAGAGAGGTTTTCTTTCACCACTCACTCATGTTACCTTCTTTATTTGATTTTTATGTTTCTTTTGTGTGTGTTTTGCAGATCAGTAATGGTTATACAAGAATTTCTTTTAGAAACAAAATTTGACACCTACATATGTATTATTACCATTATTTCATATAATTTATCTAACTAAAATAATATTTATTAAAATAAATTATAAATAATAAATAAAATTATCATATAAAATATATATAATAATTATTATAAATTTTAGTACGTATTTTAAATAAATAAGAATATTATATATAAATTAAAACAATACTTATTTTCAAAGATTTATGTTGATAATTATTAACCATCTTATGATTAAATATATAACATACAAGGCATGTATTAATGATCATAAATTCGTATATTATTAAATTTTTATAATTAAGATATCATTAATCTTAAAAATTTATTTTAATAATTAAAATTCTTATAATTAAATATATTATATACAACGCACATATTAATGACTAAAAACTTGAATGTAGATTTTTATATATAACTAAATGAAAATATTATATAAATGAAAAAATCTTATTATTATATGCTGAGATGGCTCGAGGTAATATGTACACACACACATATATATATATATATATAAGATGACGTTATCTAACCCATTTTCAGCCCATTGGAATATATAAGATGACGTTATCTAACCCATTTTCAGCCCATTCGAATCCATTGAGCTGCCGCTTTGTAATATAATGAGAACGGGCATGGCCCTTAAAAATCAAACGAACAGTTCCGCGCGTGTCATTTGAGTCAGTGACACTTGCGTTTCCTTGGTTCCCGCCAGAAGCACACTCTTTCTTTGCCCTCTGACAAATCCTAGGGCTTTCGAGAGAGAAATTCTTGGCATGGCAATGGGCGATTCCGGGGTTCTACCCAATCGCATTCACGGTTCCTCGCGATCCGGTGCAGGTACTATTCTCAGGATTCGAATGGAGAACTTCATGTGCCACAGTAACCTCCGGATTGAGCTCGGCGAATGGGTGAATTTCATCACTGGTCAAAATGGAAGTACGTCCCCCTCGCTTCTCTCTTTGTCTTTGTTTCTCTTATTATTAGTTGAGTTTGCTTATCGTTGCTTTATGGATTTACACGTTTTACCAGTAAATTATTTTCTGGTTGTGCCTTCTTTTTGTTACGATGTGTATGCTCTTACCGTATTTAACTGATATTGATGGCTTTGCGTGCGCGTATCTTTATCTAATTGGACTTTTGAAGTCTATGTAGGGAGTCAATGGCTGATTAGCAAGTTTATATGCGGGAATTTTTCATTCGCTTATGTTCTTTTTGGTGGTGGGTCTAGTTGATACAATGAATTTTGTGCCATTTACCAGATGTCTATTTTTTGTTGTTCCAGGCGGTAAGAGCGCAATACTGACTGCTTTATGTATCGCATTTGGATGCCGAGCTAAAGGGACTCAAAGAGCATCTACATTGAAGGATTTTATAAAAACTGGTTGCAGGTTTGTGGGATTTGGGTCTTTTCCTTTTTGGTCACGGTCGAATTTATAGTTTTTCTTGTTAAATTTATTGTTGCATTTGAGAATTGTTGACTTTGTTCAACAAAAGAAAATGAATTTTCATTTTCATTTGATTTTTTTTTGGAGTATATTGAATCAGCATGAACCTACTGATAATAATAAATTGCTTTTCCATTTATAAGAGAGCGACGTTACTTTTTGTAAAATTCATGTGCATGTTAGACATTGGAATTACATAGCGGCATATCATTACTTAAACATGTGATCTTAAAGGCAGTGTAATTGGTCGCAAAAAAGGCAGTGTAATTTAGAATAATCTGTTTATTACCTGATGGCTTAGCTAAATTATTTATTATTTGGAATCCCATTTTGTCTTTGCATAAACATATTATCAAATTTGGACTTCTGAAATAATAAGAGCACTGCTGGTAGCTATTGGCTTATGGTTATTGTTCTAAAAAATTGCTTGGGTGCCTTCAGCTTTTAGGTTGACTTTTAGGCTAGCATTTCCTTTATTATAAACCCAAAGGTTGTATTCTCTTGGGAGACAATGACTTTTGATCATAATGCATAAGTTCTGGAACCAAAGGTCTCTAAACAAGTATTTAGTGTATTTCAGAAAAGAATGAGGGTAAATAGGTAATAGAATATTACATTATTGAAAAAACAATAAACAGAGCTAAAAACTTCAAAATCTTACCCTTTTTCGTGCTACTAGAGCTTTTAATCCAAATACCTTAATCCAGACTAAGGTCTTGGATTATCTCACAATCACTAGCATATTTTCTTTCTTTTCCAAGAATTACTTACATAAAGTTACTTCGATTTACTAATTTATCTCCTACCTCAATATCTTTGTGGTGTCTTGACTTCTAAGTGAAATTTCTTTATTTGATTGTGTGTTTCCCATAAGTATTGCAGTTATTTGTGGTCTTCTTCACCCTTTGCTTGGTCCTGTATTATTGTCTTTCATTGCCCGGGAAGCTATGTTGTACAAAAGAATTTTAACTTCATAGATTTTGAAGAAGAGAATGAGAATCATATTTTGCATCTTTTTTTTAAAAAGTAGGCTGAAAAGTCTATTGGCCACTTTCTTTTGTGGGTCATGGGAACTGTCTTTTGTTGGAAATTTCCCCATTTATGTTGTATCAAGATAGTTTGCAGCAGGTCTGTCTCAAGTAAAAGGTTGATTGGGGCTGGTATATGAGCCTTGGAGAGATGGTAAAGAGTCTTCTCTCGCACTCTTTTGGCTGTTTGTTTGGTGATTTGGAGGGAAAAGAGCCATAGGGGCTATTGAAGGGTTTACTTCCATTTGCACCAGATTACATATAATTGGCTTTAGACTCGTAGTATTACAATCAAGAGCCATCCTGTTTCTAGTAATGAGGATTTACAAGTCTTGGGAGATATATTTTCTAGAAATCGCTCTTCTATTTCTAATCTTTAGCACTCCTTTTTTTTTTCTCTCTCTAATCAGTTTGAGGGTGGATGATAACTTGCAAGTTCTGCATTGAGAGGATCCTTAGTTTGATAACATACCTTTGCCCAGGCGTTTCCCCAGCCTTTACAATCTGTAACGATGTGTTATTTCAAAAAAAGAAAAATCTGTAACAATGTGACAACACTCATTTCTCGTCTTTCACTCTCCAATATGATGTTCAATGGTTCTGGAACCTTTTTACTTTGAAATTCCAATGAATGTGAAGCTGCTAAACTTTAATTTTTCTTCTCAATTCTAATGTTTTTTCTTTCGGACTGATTGTGGAGTTTGGTTTTTGGATCCTTGCCTATATTTACTTGTAAATCATTCTTAAATTTCTTAATTCATAATCACAATACTTACTAAAGAAGTATACTGCTCTTTCAAAGGCTAAGGTTTTGTTTGAACTGCGGTTCTAAATAGGTCGAATACTAATGTTTTGCTCCAAGCTCATGCGCTGAATTGTACTTTGTGTCCAAGGGCGTGTGTGGCTCATGTTTTAGAGTTGTGGGGTCTAATAGTCATCTTTTTTACTATTGTAATATGACTTGTTAGTTGATACGATTGGTGTTTCCTTTGGTTTTTCTTCTTCACTTTGTGGTATTGGGTAAGAGAAAGGAAGATACATTGCTGAGGTAAGAGGCTTTATTTGTTGGGTTATGGGTTTTGTGGGTGGAGAAAAATGCTAGAATCCTGAAGAATTATTTCTCGCCTTTCATGTTTCTTTTGGACAGGATGCGTTTTTTGCTTCTCCTTGGATTATGGTGTATGGGCTCTTCAAGAATTTTCCTTTGTCTAGTTGCATAGAGAATGTCTTGTTATTCTGTTTTGAATTGTACTGTTTATCTTTTATCTTTTGGTTATTTTCATTTTGGTTTTGTTGGAAGAAGACTAGCCTTCCTCTGGAGTATTTCTCCTCTCTTTAATAATACTTCTTTTTCTTTGAAAGAAGGTGCTCTTAAAGCACTCTTGCTTGCTAATAGTTAGCATCCTTTTAGTGCTTTGCAAATTAAACTTATGCATTTTTTTCAGCTAGAAAATGTAAGAATGTTGTAACTTATATTTGTATATCAGTTTTCTAATTCTTTAATTTATAATTTGGGCATTACTTTTTTGTCATTTATATTTAGGAAACTCTTATTGTGAATTAAAAATGCTAATTTTGGCCCTAGAGGGTTTGGGTATCATTTTATTTTTTCTTGAATATATATTTTCGTGATTTACACAGTTTTGTATATGAGATACTAATCTTAGGTTCTCTCCTTTTCTTTTGCAGCTATGCACTTGTTCATGTGGAAATTAAAAATCAAGGAGAAGATGCTTTTAAGCCAGAAATATATGGTGATGTAATAATTCTCGAGCGAAGGATTACCGACTCAACTAGTTCAACAGTTCTCAAGGATTACCGAGGTTTAAAGTCATCTACTTTAGTTACATTTTTGCCTCCACATCTTAGAGTTGTATGTCTAGAATCCCCTTGTATTACATCTCTTTATTTAGAATCTTAAGGAGGTGGTTGAGAAAATAGAAGATTTAAGAGGAATTTAGTATGGTTTGGGTCAGGTGTATTACTTCATTAAGCCAGAATGCTTCTACTTCCAATTTTGTATGTCATATAGGCAGAGCTGTTGCTTGAGAACTTCACTTTGCAAAAGCCTAACAGATCAGGAGACTAACAACATAACCCTATTAAGTTTGTTGGAATAACTCCACTATACCCAGCAGCCCCATAACAGGATTTGGACCTTAGACCCCTCGGGATTATGCACGTTTAAATCCTATTTTGATCACATAAACAAGCCTTATCTGTTACTAAGTTCTTTTTGTCGATGTATTTGGAAAACTGAAGTCCCTTAAAAGGTGAAGGCGTTTAGGCTAAACAAGCTCAATATTAATGGGTTGCTGTAAATTCTCAGACCTGATCAAGCTTTTTCACTGGACTTTTGTGTTATGTGTCGCAGGAAAGGCGAGACACACACTCATTTATCCTTTCAGCGATTGGGTTTGGAAGTTGTAGATGAGGTTGTTTGATATGTTTAGATTGGTTTGGGTCATTTCTCCTTTAGAATGTATATGAGTTCGAATCTTTATGGGGAAGGAGTAACGCCTAGTAGGTTAGCCTTAGATTTCTTAAATAGTTTAAAAATTGTAATTATATTAAATGTAAAACGATTATTTTTTTTTCTTTTGAGATAAAAAGTCTGATAAGTATATTAAGATAAGACACCAAGGGGATACCATCCATTTACAAAAAAAAAATGTACAACTATTGTACTAGTTAGGAATCTATATTATTGAGGAGTATTATTATAATTTTACTAAATTAGAATTTTATTCTTATTAGTATATTTCATATTTGTATTAGAATTAATATTTCTAATTCTATTAGTTTATTATTTGTCAATTCAATTCTGTTTAGGAAAGTTTACTTAGAAGTTATTATAAACAGTTTTGTAATTCACTTATCATATTGTTCAAGTATTCAATAATATTTTAAGAGTTTTTCAATTTTTTGGTTGTATGATGCAACTAAATTCTTAAATATAATGTACAAAACTTCTTAAATGTGATATCAAATGAAATCAGAGTGATTGAATAAATTTTTTTTGATATGTGTTTCTTGGTTTAGTCTGTGTACTGTTTTTATACATTAATAGAGGAGAAAATATAGGAGAAAATATAGGAGAAAATATAAGAGATATTTTAGGAAAAAATCTAATCAAATTAGCCTAAATCAGCCTAGGATCAAGGATCCTAATCGGAAAAAGAATCATTCTAGGATCAGGAAACTTTGACCAAGAAATGAGTCGAATTACTTATCCCTCGGTCTATTAGTGAATTCTCTCTCCAGGGATTGTGAAAGATGTTCCACTAGAAATATTCTTGTTATTGCTTCGACTCATATTCCTAAAAAAGTGGATCCCGCTCTAATAGCCCCGAATAAATTAAATACATGTATTAAGATACGAAGGCTTCATATTCCGTAACAACGAAAGCACTTTTTCACTCTTTCATATACTAGGGGATTTCACTTGGAAAAAAAAAATGTTCCGTACTAATGGATTCGAGTCCATAACCATGGGTTCTAATGCACGAGATCTTGTAGCACTTGCCAATGAGGCCCTATCGATTAGTATTACACAGAAGAAATCAGTTATAGATACTAATACAATTAGATCTACTCTTCATAGACAAACTTGGGATTTGCGATCGCAGGTAAGATCGGTTCAGGATCATGAGATCCTTTTCTATTAGATAGGAAGGGCTGTTACACAAAATGTACTTCTAAGTAATTGCCCCATAGATCCTATATCTATTTATATGAAGAAGAAATCATGTAACGAAGGGGATTCTTATTTGTACAAATGGTATTTCGAACTTGGAACAAGCATGAAGAAATTAACGATACTTCTTTATCTTTTGAGTTGTTCTGCCGGATCGGTTGCTCAAGACCTCTGGTTTCTACCTAGACCCGATGAAAAAAATGGGATCACTTCTTATGGATTCGTTGAGAATGATTCTGATCTAGTTCATGGCCTATTAGAAGTAGAAGGCGCTCTGGTGGGATCCTCACGGACAGAAAAAGATTGCAGTCAGTTTGATAATGATTGAGTGACATTGCTTCTTCGGTCCGAACCAAGGAATCCCCTATAAATGATGCAAAATGGATCTTCTTCTATCATTGATCAGAGATTTCTCTATGAAAAATACGAATCGGAGTTTGAAGAAGGGGAAGGAGGAGTTCTCGACCCGCAACAGATAGAGAAGGATTTATTCAATCACATAGTTTGGGCTCTTAGAATATGGCGCCTTTGGGGCTTTTTATTTGATTGTATCGAAAGGCCTAATGAATTGGGATTTCCCTATCGGCCCAGGTCATTTCGGGGCAAGCGAATCATTTATGTTGAAAAGGATGAGCTTCAAGTGAATGATTCGGAGTTCTTGCAGAGTGGAACCATCCAGTACTAGACACGAGATAGATCTTCCAAAGAACAAGGCTTTTTTCGAATAAGCCAATTCATTTGGGACCCTGTGGATCCACTCTTTTTCCTATTCCAAGATAAGCTCTGTCTCTGTGTTTTCACATCGAGAATTCTTTGCAGATGAAGAGATGTCAAAAGGGCTTCTTACTTCCCGAACGGATCTTCCTACATCTATATATAAACGTTGGTTTATCAAGAATACGCAAGAAAAGCACTTCGAATTGTTGATTCATTGCCAGAGATGGCTTAGAACCAATAGTTCATTATCTAATGGATTTTTCCGTTCTAATACTCCATCCGAGAGTTAATAATATTTATCAAATTTGTTCCTATCTAACGAAATGCTATTGGATCAAATGACAAAGACATTGTTGAGAAAAAGATGGCTTTTCCCGGATGAAATGAAAATTAGATTCATGTAACAGGAGAAAGGTTTCCCATTACTTAGCCGGAAAAATATGTGGCCATGAAATAGGGATTAAGTGGAACGGAATTGACTGGGTGGTAAAGTCGTGGAAACACCAGATAGCAAACTGTCACACTTGCGGTGCAAGCTCCTACAGCTGCTGCCGTTAGCAAATCTGAACTTCTGCACCATTGTGCTCCGATTTGAGACCAGAACCTCAAGTTGAGTTGATTGTCAAACGGCCACCATTGTCCTGTGGCTGTAAGGCTGCACATGCAGCCTATGAGCAGCCAACTGTGAGTAGACATTGCACAAGCTGTTTTGTTTTGGCTCCCGTGATAAGTTTCCAATTTAACCATACATTCACCAATACAAAATGTACAAGTTTTACAAGTTGCTGTTGAAGATAATGCCAGAAAACTGCTAAGAGGGTGAAGGTCGAAACTCATGATTTTGATGGAACAAGAGGCGTTGATTTTTTTTTTTTCTTTCCTCGATTGACTTAATTGAATGGAAGAATACTTTAACTAGTATGACAAGTTGGATGCACAAAGACTTCAATTTGCTAAGATGATGTTAGTTGCATTTGCAAAAATATGGTAGTATGCTATTAATGAGAATAGAACAAGAAAAAGACAATCAACAATTGAAACATAGGATGAGATGAAAACTAATCTTCGCGAAAAGTATCTACCTTCCAATTATTTTGGCAAACTTCATGATTAAGCTTATATTTTAATCCAGAGCAATATATCAATAACTGAGTACATACAAAACTTTGAAAAATTTAAAGTTTGGAGTCAATTGGTTGAAGATAATAGTCAAGCAAGATCTTGATTTAAGGTAGGACTAAAAGTTGATATTAAAAGAAAGTTAATTCGGCAACTTCTTGCTACTATAGCACAAACTTACCAAGTGCTTAACGTGGAAGAATAGTTGAAATGTCCCATCCCAAGAATTATTACGTTTCCGTTATGGAATCCACTCCTAAGAATACATTTGAATCAAAAGGTAGCTGAAGAATGGATCAATATAGAATTTCAAAGGTCCTTCTTTAAGCAAGAAAGTTGTTCGCTTTGGATGTGGACAAAGTAGGTATATGAGTTACGAATGCCCAACGAAGAATAATTTGCATGTTGCAATAAAAGAAAAGGAGCAAGAAAAAGATGATAATTATGTATCCTTTGAGGATGATGTTTTAGCTCCTAGTAAACAAGTAAGTACCTCTTTTTTGTTAAGGTGCATATTGTCAGATTCCAAAGTGGAAGAGCAGGAAGAACTATGTCTTCTTATTGCTCAAGATCTTTCCCAAGAGTCAACTCTATTGATGGGCAAAAAAAGTCACTATGTTTTCTTATTGCTCAATATATTTTCTCGAGAATCAAGTCTATGAAAGTTCTATGCAACATGGCATTTGACATACCAATTGGTCATCATGTTGATTTAATCCTCCCACCAAGATTTAACACTCCTAAATAATTTTGCATTTCTATTGTTTTAGGTATTGACTCTGGCAAACATCCAGCTCCCAAATCATGACAACAAGCTCAATTGGAACCTAAAGAAGAACGGCCAATTCACTGTCAGTTCTCTCTACCATTATCTGGATGGCCACACCATTGACGGACATAATAAATTCCCCTCGAAAATCATCTGGAACTCTGGTGCTCTCCCTAGAATATCATGTTTTGCTTGGGATGCTGCCAAAGAAAGAATTCTCACTGTAGATAACTTGATGAAAAGAGGCTATACTACTGTCAACAGATGTTTTCTCTGTAAAAACTCTCTGGAATCGTGCAATCATCTACTGCTGGAATGTTCTACTTCTTACAAGCTATGGTTCATGATAATAGAGCTTTTGGGCATCTCCTGGGTTATGATTGATATGATCAATGCTGAGCTTCTGGCTTGGGAGGGACTGAGCAGCAACAACAAATCAATTAGACTCATTCCCCTTACCATATTTTGGCTTATTTGGAAAGAAAGAAATAACTGGTTTTCGAGGGGATGGAATTAGATTTTGAAACCATCAAGGATAACTGGTTTCACTATTTTGGCTCTACTATTTTAGCACATAACCTTAATAGTTTTGATGATTTAGAGTTTATTATAGGTATGCTAATTGATATGTAAATTTTGTACATAAGCGGTGCTCTCTTAGCACCTCACACCAATACAATTTCACACTTTTATTTAAAAAAAAAAATTGTTTTAGGTATTGGTGAGAACAATTATACATAAAGGCTTCTAAATTTTCATAGGGAAGCTCGAAAGCACACATTTGCCATTTTAAAACTTGTGGGTGAGTTTTCTCCAAGCAGAGGAGAATGGTGCAGAATGGACTAGTATTAGATTTCTTAAGTAGTTTAAAAATTATAATTATTAAATGTAAAACTACTGTAATATTTAGGAGTATTATTATAGTTCTAGTAATTTAGTATTTTATTTTTATTAGTATTTTTTTATTTATATTAGGGTTAATATTCTTAATAATATTTTTAATTTCACTATTTTCTATTTCTTATCTTAATTCTATTAAGGAAAATATAGAAATTATTATCAATAACTTTGTAATTTTGTTTATTACGTAATATTCAATAATATTTTTAGAGTTTCTTAGTTATTTAGTTGTGTAATGCAATCAAATTCTTAAATCTGATGTTTAATACTTTTTAGACATGATGTTTAAGAAACAGGAAATGTTATGTTTAAGTTCTTTATTCCCAAATTCTTAAGTAACAAAATCAGCCCCATTTGTCCTACATCAAGGGGTGAGAGAAGTTCAACCTTTTTGACAGGGTGCTCTGTTCACGGGGCTGTGGACATTATGGTTAGAACAAATCATGGATTTTTTAAGATTGTTCCTGTTTGACTGAAGATCTGTGGGAGAGGATGACATTTCTAGCTGCCTCATGGTCCAAGGCCCATGAGAAATTTTCAAGATACTGCTATTTCCATGTCACATAAGAACTGGGGGGCAATAATATACTGTTCTTCAGTGGATTTGGTTGTGACTTTATCAGGTTTTAGAGCTTTTAAAAGGCTCTTGCTAAATTTCTTATTTTCTGTCGTTACATTTGTAACTTTCTCATCCTTAATAATATCTTTTTTTTTCTAGGAAAGGCAATTTCAGGAAAAGACCTCTGGTATTCCTGCCTAATCTAATTGAGAGGGTGCAGTCGGCATTTTTGTGGACCCTGGATCCATGTCTTATGGACTTTAAGTTAGAAATATTCACACAAGGACCTAAAGTTCCCTCAATTCCTGGCTGAGTAAACGAATTAGAATCTTTATCTCATTTCTGAGAACATCCTAAATTTCTCTTGATTCTCTCCCTAGTCTCTCCCTAAAAAGACACTGGTTGAAACATTTTATAGAATGTATTTGGAAAGGCAGGTGATTAATTAAACAATGATTATCCTAGCAACATTATCCTTTTGTTAAATGACAAATTATTGTTCTGTCATGATTCAAAGTACAAAAAGTTTAATGAAATGTTAGCATAAGAAGAAGCAGATGAAACCACAAGAGTATATGAATAGACCATAAATGCTGTTAAGGTTCAATCCAGACATTTTGTTTATGCTTTTCTGCATGATTAACAAAATAAATTATAGACTGCTTTGAAAGTTTTTATGTTGAATGGTAAGAGTGTATTTGTTTTGAAGTTTTCATATATATATTTGAAGGTTGAACATTTATAAAATGGAGTCTGCGGTATTTCTGTTTATTCCTTTGGTTTCCTGCATGTTTTTTTTATCCTTCTCAATAATATTTGTAGATTTTTTACTCATATCTAGATTTCTTCTTTTTAATATAATCTTTATCTATTGACTAAGGAAAGAAGTTGTGTGGTTTACCAGATATTTTCCAACTTGCGCTATTTGACAGGAAAGAAGGTTGCTAGTCGGAAACAGGACGTTCTGGAACTTGTCGAACATTTTAATGTGAGTACTTTTCCTGTTAGTTTATATGCTGATTTTTATCTGTCGTAGTTCCGCTGGTTGTTCATGCTTATGGGATCCAGGAGATTTTAATGTGACTGTTTTCTATCTGTAGTACTTTTTGAATTTTCAGGATCCTTGTAGCTGTTTAAGTAAGCCCAAATTGGTTAAACGTAAAGCTTTAGGTAAAAAGAAAGGCAAAATGGATAGGAGTCTATAGGATAGGAGTCTATAGGTCCAAGTCAAAATCAGACCATCTTCTTTTTGTCTATAGAGGAAGTTGCCCAAGTATTCCTGCCAGGAGCCAACCCAGGTTAATTTTAATTGCCTCTACTCTCCACTGTCTTCTTTGTAAAAAGGCAGAGATGTCCCTGAAAATCCTTCTTTTCCTGATACTCCTTCATTTGTTAAAAATCGTGTCGAGAACCGGTCTTCTTTGAACTCTTTAGGAAATGTTTTGGATACTGATGACTTGTTCTTTTATCCACTTTGAGTCCACTTATGGTCTTCTTTTTCTGATTGGCCTGTTGAGGAGAGGGGAGAGCCCTATGATATTCTGCCTCTTCCTAGAATGAACCTCAAAACTTAGGTATTGGTGGGAGAGTGAGTTCCAGCAGGGAGGACATTAGGCTTTTTGAGTTGCGAAATGGAGGGCTCGGGGAAAGAGGTAGGAGTCTTGGTGCTTGGTGCCTCAAATTGGGTGATAAACGCATGGCTAGAATCAATTGTTTGTTGGGTGTCAAATGAGAATTTCGACGACCATTAATTTGTTTACAACCATTTGAATTGAATAGAGGAGTGAAAGAGCATTCTAAAACATTAAAGTCTTAGGAGAGGAAAAAGCTAAGGTAGGCAAGTAAAGGAGTTGGAAAACTTGTATAGCTTTGTTGATTATGGGAAGGGGTGTAAGATGGGAAAGGGTGATAGGGACTTTACTGACAAGGAGTCCTTGTGTTAAAAAAATAGGAACTAGGAATTTGATATGGAGATATCAAAATAAGCATGCAGATATTAAGATTGTCTTAATGGAAGTCAAATATTGTGTCTACAAGAATCTTAAATGGAGGTTTTTGTGATGTTTTAGCCCATGGGATGGGCAAGGGTAAGACTCTAGGTTGGTACGACTTGCTTGTAGTAGGGGCTTTCGGATTGTGGGCGGTAATTGTTTTATTGGATCAGAGCTCGATGGAGTTGGTGGATTGGGTAAGAGATAAGTGATTGATAACCAATGTTTGAAACATAGAGTGTAAGGGTGGATTTGGATATAATTAGGGGTGCATGGTAGAGGGGCGATCTGAGTAAGTGAGGTTTTGTGGAATGATATGGAGATGATTATGATGAGATAAGGTTTTCCTTAGATTGCTAGAGGAGATTTGGATATGGTTTTTTACAAGCACAAGAGAACCAACGAATCTTATCCGAGGGTCTATAATGATGGACTTGGTTCTTTTTTTTTTTTTTTGATAAAAAATCTCATTAACCTCTCTCTTTCGAGTAGTAAATGGACTTTGTCAAACTTGAGGAAGAGTTCTAGCTTTTCTAAAATTTACTCTTTTCTTGTCTCAACTTGTTTTGAACCCCAAGTGCCTAGAGTAGTTGAGAAGATTCTTAGTTGACCTTTGACTAGTTCTCAATTGGCCTAGAGGTGACTGATATTTACTCGGAGCTTTTTTCCTTTCAGAATTGGGATCAAATGGCTTGGAGATCTTGGTTTTGTAATCTAGTTTTGGTGGGAAGAAGCCTAGGTGGATGCCTTTGGTAGCTTTGTGATGGCAAGGAAATGTGCAATAAGGACTGGAACAAGAATGATTTTTGGGTTATGGAAGCTGAAAGGATAGTTTGATGCAGGTTCTGTCCAGCCTGGTTAACATGGAAGGCGGAAGAATCTTATGTTCTTTTGAGAAGGAGGAGAGGGTAGTGGCTAGAGTGGAGTTGGTGAACCTTCTTTTGATGGAGGAGATTGATTGGAGATAATGACCTAGAGTTACCTGGATTAACAAAAGGAACAAAAAAATTTCGGGTTCTTTGATTGCCTTGCAAGTCGACATAAGAGGGGAAACGTCAAGCAAAGATAGGTAGACTTTGTTTGGAATAGTGGCAGGAGAGATGTGACAAGAGCTTTCTTTGAAGATCTCTGTAAGGAACCTGTTGATTGGCACCCATCCCTTGATAATTTTGCCTGTCTCCTAGTTACTTACAAAGTAGGTTGTAAGGTCTTTGACTAAGGACAAGATGCTTGATGCTATAAGAACTTGTAATAGTGTTAAGGCCCTAGGCTTTGATGTTTTTCTCTTTAGTACTAAGGACATTTATGCTCTATTTCAAGAATTCTTCGAAAACAGGTTCTTTATCCTTAACCTGAATGGGTACATTGTCTACAATATGGCCCAAACTTTTTGGTTTTCATTTTGAAGATTGATAATGTTTTTTACGTCAAAGATTTTTGGTCCATTAATCTTGTAAATTTTGTTTTAAAACTTTTTACTAGGTGCTTGCTAAAAGGCTTGAGGGTAGTGAGGTGGGAAGTTTCGACATGCGTTTATGGAAGGAAGACAATTCTCAATGTAACTCTTATTGCCAATGAGGTTGTTGACTTGATGAGAATAACGGTGAGAAGGGCCTTATTTGGTAGCTTAACATGGGAAAACTTATGATCATTTCTCCTAGGAGTTTCTTCTCTATATTCCGAAGAGGCTGGGATTTAAGTGGAGGTGGTTTTCATCAATTTTATTTGTTCTACTTCTTTAGTGTTCTTTTTATTGGTGACCTTTTTAGATTTTTTCTAACTTAAAGAGATTTGAGACAAGAAGATCAAACTCTCAATAGATTTATTGCCAGAGCAAGGGAGAAACAACTAATCTGGGGTTTAATAGTTGGTGAGGGCGGACGCAAAGGAAGTGAGATATATTCTTTTGCTAATAACATTTGATTGTTTTGTTGGCGTAACTCTGAAACTCTCCTTAACATTAGGTGTATTTTCCTTTATCTACAAGCAATTTTGGTTTCAAGATATTGTCATGGAAGATGGTTCTCTAAATACCATTGTTGGGAAGGACAACATGAAGCTGAGTTCTATCTTGGTTCTAGAAAATGTGTTGCATGTTTTTAGACATGTAGAAATCTTGTGTTAGTCACTAAATTATCACAAGATTTGAACTGTAAAGTAATATTTTTTCTTTTCACTATGACTTTCAAGATCAGAACTTAGGAAAGATGATTGAACGTGTTGAGGTTAGAAACAAATTATATTGTTTGGATACACCTGATGGATCGCTCTCCGTTATTTCTACTGACCTTAACCACAAGTTTTGACTTTACCACGAGAGACTTAGCCATCCATTCTTTTCTATTAAAAGGTTATCTTTAATCTAGTATTAAAAATTCAGATAGTAGAAATTTATATTATGATGAATGTGAGTTAATCAAATATGAGCGTGTACACTTTCCTATTAGCAGTAAAAGAAGTATGCTTTCATTTCTTTAGCCGGTAGTTACTTTTGGTGGCCATCCCACATTTTCAATATTTTTGGGGTTCAATGATTTGTGTCATTTATTGATTGCACTATGGTTACATGAACTTTTTTTTTTTTAATCAAATCCAAATTAGATGTTATCCACATAATGCCCTAGTTCTTTAAAATGATGAAACCCTAATTTTCAACCCACATAAAATGATAGATAATGGTTTGGTAGATTTGTAAGGGTAGTGACAGGCTTTGGATACAAGGAAACTTAAGGAGACCACATTCTGTCTTCAAGCATTTTGAGATAGGGGGAGTTGTTGTCCTCCTAGTATATATCGATGACATTATTATAACATATGATAATAAAAAAAGAGAGATCGATGCTCAAGTAATGCCTGACTAGAGAATTCGAAATTAAGGAGTTAGTTAAGTTGAAGTACTTTTTTGGGAGTTGAAGTCGCTCGCTTAAAGTTAGAGATCTTCATCTCTCAACAGAAATACCTTCATAACTTGTTAATAGATGCGAACAAATCAACATGTAAGCCAGCTAGTACTCCTATCGATCCCAATCATAAACTGCAATTGGTAGAAGAGGATACACCAGTGATAAAACGATGTATCAAAGATTGATTTACGGACTGATATACTTGTCACACAAGACCCAACATCGTATATGTAGTAAGTTTTATAAATCAGTTCATGAACAACTCTAAAAGAGTACACTTACAGTCAACCTATAGAGTGCTGCATTACCTAAAGAGTTACTTGGGAAAAAAATCATATTTAGAAAAAATGACAAGTTGTTTTTAGAAGTCTATATGGATGCAGACTAAGCAAGATCAGTTGTGGATAGAAGATCTACCAAGGTTAACTTATTTTCTTTGGAATAATCTGGTTACATGGAGGAGTAAAAAACAAAATATGGTTACAAAGTCAAGTCAGAACCAGAAGTTTAGACAATGACTCAAGGAATACGTAAATTACTTTTGTTAAAGAGAATTTTAGAAGACCTGAAAATCAAGTGGGACAGCCCCATGCATTTATACTTTGACAATAAATTGGCCATAATCATTGCCGATAATTCGGTGCAACATAATAAAACCATGCTTATTAAGTTGACAGACATTTCATAAAAAAAAGCTATGCAATTGCTTAACATGTATTCTATACATGCCAACCAGCTCACAGCTTACGGATGTGTTGAGTAAACGTCTGACTACTTTAGTATTTCAGACTATTATTGACAAGTTTGGGATTGACAATATCTATTCTCCATCTTGAAGGGGAGTATTAAAGAGAGTATGTAATTAGGTTAAAAAACATTAGAGCAAAATGCACCCTGTGTAATTAATATAATTAATAGTCTATTTACTTTTTTATTCTAGAAAGTTTGTCTATATAGGATTGTGGTATTCAATAAAATACATACTTAACCATTCTTCACAAATCTTACTTACATCTCTCATATCCTCATCTTCACTGCAACTTTCTTTAGAAGCAAATATGCAAAAGAATATATCACTTAGAATTGCTTTTTTCTTTCTCTCTCTTGGGAGGCTGCTACAGAGTAGGTCCTTGCTATTGTTAATGTACAGAAGAAAAAGGATTCAACTGAACTGATGGTTTTTCTGTACGGAGCTAACTAGATCCCAAAATTTATTGCATCGGTTATTTAGATTTTGTTACTTCAAAAATTTATCTTGTCTGTTTATTATTATTATTATTTTTTTTCGCTTTTCCTTGATAACCTTGTGTTTTATGCCACCTGTGTAGATTGATGTTGAAAATCCATGTGTCATAATGAGTCAAGACAAAAGCAGAGAATTTTTGCATTCCGGAAATGACAGAGACAAATTTAAGGTAAAATCTAAATACATGAGTATCAGAAGATGAAAATTACTGATATGCTGAAACTTTCCTGGTCTTCAGTTTTTTTTCAAGGCCACACTTCTTCAGCAAGTCAATGATCTTCTACAACGTATTTCTGGACAACTTAAAGATGCAAATGCACTTATTGAAGAGCGGGAGGCTACAATTAGGCCCATAGAACAGGAACTTAGCAAACTACAGGGCAAAATAAAAAATATGGAGCATATAGAAGAGATATCTCAACAAGTGCAGCAATTGAAAAAGAAGCTTGCATGGTCATGGGTCTATGATGTGGATAGGCAACTAAGGGAACAGACTGAGAAGATTGGAAAGCTTAAAAATCGTATACCCACTTGCCAAGCTAAAATAAATTGGGAAACAGTGAGTCTTTTTTTGTCTAAAGTCATAATATTTCGTCGCCTTTTCACTTAAAAAGTAATTATTCATTTGATGGGAAATGAGGGAAGAAAGGAGGGTGTAGCTATTGAAAGTTTGATTACTGGGCAGGTTGGATGTTTGGGAGTTAATTAGTTTATAAGTTTTAAACAACTGCATTCTTTTATTTACCATGTAGAGTAAGGTACAGTCGCTGAAGGACCGTCTTAAGGAAAAGAAGGCTCAAGTTGAAGTGATGGTGGAAAAATCATCAATTGTAAAGAGAAGCATGGATGAACTAAAACACTCCATTTCTTTGGTATGTTTAAAGTTCTTATTCGATTCAGACAGGCAAGTGTAAATGAAACGAATTATGGACTACGAAATTAGGGTACTAGAGATATAGACTGACAGATAACCAGCTCTTATGAAAATGCTGCCATTTTCAGTGCACTAATTACAAATTTGGTTATTAACTATTCCAATTGCCCAATTTGCAAAATCTTGTAGGCAACAAAAGAGAAGCAAGAATTGGAAGAAGAAAATCGCCGCAGGATGAATGACATTCAAAAAACCATGATTTTAGTTAGGCGGCTTGAGAAAGAAGCTAGTACTATTCATGAACAACATATCAGAAGTACACAGGTTCTCTTTTACTTAAAAAAATTAAATCTCTATTTCCTTCTAACAATATGTTTCTTTCTTGTCCTTAATTAATTTTTAGCTACTCTTTCTCTTTTCATCTATGATGCTAGTGGGCTTTTTATTTATTTCTAAAAATTAATTTTCTTGTAGGAATCCTTTTGAAGGCCAGTGCCTTTTTTATATACAATATGCAAATGCCATTATTAAAGATTCTTATCTCTATGTTAGCATTTGAATCAAGCATGAGGCATGTTACATGATAACCCTTGATAAAATGATGTGGGATGAACTTGGTTGAATTACTATAATATGTTGATCATGTCAAAGAAGGGTTTTGGGGCAGTGATACTCATTATCCTTAAACATTTTTACATCAAGTGGCTACTCATATCCTATGATTCAAACTGCTCTTTTTTGATAAAAAAGAAATGTAATTAAATAAAGAAAGATGGATACAACTAGGGAGGAGTAGATATGCTCCAATCATGAAAAGAAAACATAAACAGTGCGGATACCCAGAATTTTGGGTCAATGAAATCCAGGTTTTTGTATGTAGTTTTTAGGGATCAATTGTTAAAATTTATTTTAATCTCTTTCCAAGAATAAAGGGATATGGGTATTATCTCATCTCTTTCTTAGAATAAAGGGACATGGGTGTTATCATTTTCCAAATTTTGCTTCCCTTGATTTGGTGGAAGAGATTATCCTCTTCCCGGCCATATATATTGTTGAATTTTTCTATTTTATTATTTAAATTACTTTATTATTTAATTAGATAATTTAATGTAATTAAAAGTTTATTAGAATAGGAATTTCCCTAGTAGTAAAATAGTTATTCTATAAATAGCAGGTGTAACAACCTAAATGATGAGAAATAAAATTATATTTTTTATCCTAAAAATCAACATGGTATCAGAGTTAAAGTAAAACTATTTTAAGGTTTTGAAAAAAGTCTTAAAATGGCAAAATAGGTTGAGTAGAAAGACCCAGATCAGAAGAGAGGGAGATTAGAAGAAAAGAGGTCAGAGCAGAGGAAGAAAGAGAGTAGCCGGCCTCCATTGCACGCAGAGCCGTGCGAAGACAGAGCCTCGGAATCCGTCTTTTTCAGTCGTGCGTAGAGTCGTGTTCGTCTCAAGTTCTTCTTTAGTCGTGCGCAGGGACGTGTTAACCCTGGGTCTATTCTTCTTCAATTGCACACAGAGACGCGCAAAAAAAACCAATCAACCCAACTTCTTTTTCCACTGTATGCAGAGCCACACGAAGAGCTACGCGATCTGGTTCTCCTTCCTCCGCACGTAGAGCCGCGCAAAGTGCCGAACAACCAGCTTCTTCTTTGCCGCACGCAGAGCCACTCAACAGGAAGCTTTTTTGGCCGTGATCTCTACTTCGCGTAGATCTACCTGAGCTAAGATGAGCCTTGAGCCGAGCCGAGTTCGAGCCATTTTTGAGCCGAACCTGAGTTGTTTTGAGCCGAAGCCTAACCGTGCCGCCACCTAACATATCTTATTTTAGTTTGCAACTTGATCTGCAAATTAGGCATGAAAAATATCCCTGCACCAACTTGAGGGGGGATGTTGAATAGGATATTTCTTTTTTTATTATTTAAATTACTTTATTATTTAATTAGATAATTTAATGTAATTAGAAGTTTACTACAATAGGAATTTCCTTATTAGTAGAATATGTATTCTATAAATATTCAAGTGTAACAACCTAAAAGGTGATAAATAAAATTATATTTTTTCTCCTAAAAATCAACATAAATGTATTCAGTTCAGCGTAAAAAAAAAAAAAAAAAAAAAAAACGAGAATTATTCTTGAAATTCATTCTCAATCTTTTATATTGTATCCGAGTTTCCTTTGAACTCTTAAAATCCCTTCTGATGACCAAGTACGTTATGGTCATGGAAAAACAAACCACGTCTTCATCAAAGGTGGCTTTAGGTTTCAAAGCACTTATTACCAGCAATCATGGTGGATCAAATGGTTTTCCTCTTGGCATTAGAGGTCATAAGTTGAATGGAAACAACTACCTGTAGTAGACACAATTTGTCATGATGTATGTTTGTGGTAAAGTAAAAGATAACTATGTCACTAGCGTCATCATTCTTCCAGAAGCTAAAGATTCAAGATTCAAAAGCTGGACGATAGAAATAACATGGTCATGTCTTAGTTGGTGAATTCCATGACGAGTAAAATTGGTGAGTACTCCTTACTTTACAGCATTAGAGGTCATAAATTGGCGAGAACTTCTTTGTGACGTTGTGCATGAGCAAAGCATTAGAAAGAACTGCATGAGTATATTGCCTAATAAAAAAAGAAATCAACACTTAGTTATCTACACCTTCCCATATTTATGTAACTTATAGGGATTAGGATGTCTTGTGCATCTCAACCTCAATTTATCAACCAATATAGGACTTGCCATGTTGGTACAACTATCTCCATCAATCATTAGACTATACGCTTTCTCATTCACAAAACAACGTGATACAAATCTTGGAGGCACATATCACAACTCGTAGTCAAGACAAGAGTCAAGCTCATATAAGAGGTTACATGAGCATGAAAATTCAAAAATTCAAGTTCGAAGCCAATAAAATACAAAACTTTTAGCTTGTCAACTTGTGAGGTGTTTCAACCTTCTTGTTGAGTTGGGAAATTGGTGTCTACTTATTAAGGTAACTTGTGGTGTTTTCATCAATCACTTTCCTTAAATTGATTTTAATTTATCAAGATTTTTCTTATGGTGTTCTAATCAATTCATTTATTCTTGTTACCTTAGTTCTAATCATATGTTGATTGTGAGTTAAATAGAGGGTTTGTTTAGGAAAAGTTTTGATGCTAATTGAAATTGTGTGAGTTTTGAATTACATTGTTGATCCTGAGTTTCGCATCACATCGAGTATGGAAGCTGCTATCTCTTTGATCTTCCCTACTATGGAATTGTTCTTCCCCCAAGCCTTTATCACTGCACGGATTGGCCTCCTTCCTTTGGATTTGTCTTCTGGGTATTGATGAAGTAGAGGTTCTTTACTTTACTTCCTTAAGGTTGGTGCTTGAATCTCCAATGGCTCTACCAAGCTTTGTGAGCTCTTTGTGCATAGTTCCCACATAGAGCTTCACATCAGGTGGGACGTTATGAAAAGACATGGTGAGAAAAACCTGCAAGAAAGGTTAGTAAAGAAAATAACACTTCTTCATGTGTTTCTCTTGTGTTTCATTCAAAATTGGTTTTTACCCTTTTTTGAGCTCACTCATTCAAGCTTTTTACCTTTCAATCTTCTTCCCTCAAGTTGAATATCGAAATGAGATTCTCTTAAATCAAGCTACTCGAGTTTTGTCTTATGACACTTCAAGGAACTCTAGGAAAATAAAGTTGTAACACAATTATAGAAGCAACAAGTTTAATACTCACATGAAGAGTATGTGTGTTTGTATTTTATGCTAAGTAAGATGCAATTAGCTAACTAGTAACGTAATGGAACAAAAATACAATGAATGAAAGAAACTTAGAGTGCAAGAAAGACAATTCTGGACATGATGTGATAGATTTGACTTAATCCCTAAGGAGAAAAACAAAGATGCAACCTAAATACTAAACCCACTTAAAACTATGCTCTAATATGATGATTTAGTTTAAGGCTAAGATAAATGGATGCACACTGTCCTTTATTTCGAAAGAACACAAGGTTATGTGGTGGAAGTTTCAGCCTTGCAACAATATGACAAAGGGTTAGCTTGATCAACTAAAGAATGATGATGAAACAAGCAATTGAACAACCAAACAATGGGTGAACCGATTTCGATGATGATCCATCGGTTTTTTTTTTTTTTGGTTCTTTTTTTTTAGTAAAAGAATAACTTGATCCCTTAGAAACAACAACAACAAAAACTTCAAGTGAACATAAACTTGATGATGATGCTAACTGAAATAACAAGCAAGGGAAACCCATCAGTTTTGCTTCTTGCTTAGTTCTTTTTTTTTTTTTATTATGAAGGATAACGAAGATGTAAGGATAAAATATGCATAATAGTAAGATTTATCTTGAACATAAATTCTGATACCAAATGATGCAAAACTCAAGATCAATAATGCTATCCAAAACTCACACAACAAAAATTAGCACCAAAACTTATTTTTAGACAAACCTTTTCTATATAACCCACAATCAATTGATGATTGGAATTAAGCTAATTAGGAAAATTAAAGAATTGATAAAACGTCATAAAAGTTACCATGATAAGTTGAACCAATTCTTCATTCAACAAGAAGGATAAAGAAAATCCCACTAGTTGAAAGTTAAAATTCTTGTATTTTTTTTTTTTGTTTGAAGACTTGATTGATTACAACCAATTCTTGAGAGCTATTTATAGATGTAGGTCAAGAGAAATGCAAGAAAAGAAAATCTCCTAGTTAATTGCTAATGCTTCTTTAGGAAAATAAATAAAAAATAATAAAATACATATAAACAAAATAAGAACTAATTAATGGAGATATGACCGCCTCATGAGGAAACTACTTGATTTGGTGAAGATCTTGATTGGAATAAGGAAAATTAGGGCCGACCATGCTTGAAATAAAGGAGATTTCTCGCTTCCTTAAGTGTTGATGTGAATCCTCCCATGATTCTAGGGAATCCATCCATGGATTTGCCTGTTCTATCCATAATTCGTGAATTAAATGTCCTTGATTTAATTTGCTTTTGGAAAGATAAGATCGGCTCCTTGCTTTAATTCTTTGATTTGGTTTCCTCTTTGCCATTTGAGAAAGATATGGGAAGGAGAAAAATCTCTTTTACGCGGGAAAAGAATCCCTCACGGGTAGGAAAGGAATTTTCCTCCCTTTGGCCGAATGGACTTGGTCCTCCTCCTTTATGGGCTTCCACTTTTTGGTCCAAATTTTATTTTCTATATGAATCCATCCTTTAACATAGATTTGAAAGTCATCCTTGAATTTATTAGCCCAAGATTTAGTAATACTCTATCCATAAAGCCCAAGTGCATATTGAAGTGGGCTCATCATAGACTTGTCTTCATATGGACTTTGCTTGGCTTGAATTGGATCTTTTGTCACTCGTAAATGGATCAAACTATGAGGCCTAATCCGTGGCCTTTTAAGCTCATAATGCTGTGAGCTTCATTGGATCTTCCCATGGAAGATTTATCTTGGGTGGAATTATTGCAAATAATCTGAAGATATAAATTGTAGAGTTCATGGGATATACTAGATTAGTTTGGCCCTTGGTATACTTGGGAGTCCTTTTAGGCAGCAACTTGAAGAACAAATCTTTTTGGGAAGGAATGGAGAATAAAGTGGCTAAACGTCTTGATAGTCCGCGAGGAGGATTTTTTTCCCTCTAGGGTCGGGTCACTTTTATCCGTACTCGTTTCTAGCATTTCGCTTTACTTCTTGTCCATGTTATGGTTACTTGGTCAGCAGTAGAGAGATTTGACGGATAGATAAGGATAGTTTTTTGGGCATGAGTGGGTGAAAAAAAGATTGGGATCACGTTGTTGTTTCGGAAGTGTGTTGTCAGTCCAAGAGTCCAAGGGGATTGGGCATTGGCAATTTTATTGGCTAAATGATTTTGGTGCTTCCCACGAGGATTAAGGAAGCACGAGGATTAACTCTTTGTGGTACAAGGTGATAAACAATATCCATTTCATAGTAAGCCCATCCATTGTTCCTCTCCTTAACCTGATTCAATGTGGAAGACGGAGCTAGTGTGAGGTTTTGGGAAGATACCTGGATCGGAGATCAACTGTTGGCAACAAAATTTCTTTAGTTGTTTACTATCATCCAAACACAACATCCTGATTTCTGACTTCACCTTAATCACATAGGGTAGAGTAGTCTGGAACTTCTATTTTACCTGTAATCTATCAAGTAGGAGACTCCTGAAATGCAAAATTATAGTCTGTTGGAACTGTTTAACCTATCATCTCAGCCTAATATTAGACGTTGGACATTGGAACCTTCAAGTTCATATGCTTGCAAATCGGTTTTGGCCACCTTATCGAAAACTCTTCTGTTACTATCTTCCATATTGCCGAAGTATTTTTGAGTGCTCCTGTTTCTTCAAAGGTAAAGATGTTTACATGGATAGTCATGCATCAAAGGTTTAATACCAATAATATGCTTCAAGTTGTTGCCTTCGTCGTGTTCTATGTCCAGATGTTGATGTCATAAAGGAGGCCTTCATTCTGAAATAGCTTTGAAGATATGGACAAAACTGTACTACTTTTTGGGGTCATTTTGGTGGCACCTCTGACAGTAAAGAGTTTTTTAGTCATCCACCATTGGAATGGGGGTGAGAAAGAGAGGGAAACACCCATTATAGGGGGGCGGTTTTGTTAGGGTTATGGAGTCTATGGACTGCATGGAATCATAGGATTTTTGATGATCGAAAGACCTTCTATTGATAATGGGAAATTGGAATTTTTTTGGAAACCTTATGGATTAAAGCCCTGGGAATTATATGAAGACATCTATTTCCGACCTATATCGGAGTTGGGAGACCATCATTTAGGCCCTTAAGAGGCCCACTTTTCTGCTCCTTAGGTAATTCTTTGTTTTTTTGTTTGCATTTGCATTTACTGAGGATTTCTAATTCTCCATAGTTGTATCATTCTTTCTATTCAATAAAATTTCTTTTTTTATCAAAACATTGTATTTATAGAATGCTATTTTCATTTATTAGCAGTGATGGATACTTAACTGCCACTCACATGACTATGTACAATTTAGGTTATACTCAATAATTAGCTTGGCCAAGACACTTGAATATAGAAATAACTTTTAGTAGCAAAATATGATAGGTCATGCATAAGGCATTGCAGCGGAGCTAAGTTCAAAGAATAACTTTGTGCTATTGTTCTTATTAGATTTTTAATTGACATGTAATAATAAATTTTTGCAAGAATTTAAAGTCAATAAATTAGTACTGGCAACAAACATCTTGCAGTTGCCATAATGCCAACTATATTATTGTTTAATAAGATAAACACTGATCATAAACAACATGATCCATACTAGTTTATCTAGATACAATAGTGTCAATTTATATTATTTTATATGATAAGGAATATTTACAAGTTATTATGTCCCATTATTGTTATTTCATCATAGTCATATTGGCATTACGTAGTTTATATGATATTTATAATTCTAAAACAATTTATGATAAAAGCAATATTTGCTTACATCATAACAATATAGTGTTATTTGCTTATATTATTAAGAAATTTTTTTTCTGTATCCCACTCCCAAGTCTGAAATATATGTGAATATTAAGTTTCATGTAAGAGTTTAAGTCACATATTACGATAACTTAAGTTTGAATTTTGAGGACGAGCGGTTTAACTCCAGAAGGTTATTTAAATAGTGGTGCTTCAGTTTGGTATTATAACTGGTACTAGAGTATGTGATAAGTGACTCAGGTTTGTATAATCTTAATTTCGGAGTACATTATCTCTAATGCCTTTCTTACAACAAACAAGAGCTACAGCCCCCCGTATGCTCCGCTTCCTTCTCATATAAAGAACTTGAAATCTACTTCTTGATTATGCACCCTAAGCTCCAACAGATTCTAACCAAGATTAAGAGTACTTAGTTTTGAAGCCAATGCTCTTAATCTAAGGTCTCTTATCACACTTCCAAAACAAACCACAGAATCTCTCAACAAAGCAAGCAAACTGAATATCTTCTCCCATTAACATTCCTAGATAGCTGGAGCTGCTAATGCAGGGACACACTGCATCATCTCAATCACCTAGAATTTCATGGTGCCCTAATAAGCATGGCCCAAGGTGAAGCCCCCATCAAGGGTAAGAAGAAATAACAAGAAAATGTTTCTCTCTTTAGACTAGAGAGAGAAGGTTTATCTAATTTCCATTACCTTAAAAATGGTTCAAGTTGATGGGATGCTTTCTCATAATAATATGCACAATTGGGTCTTGTCTCCTCAACATATAGTTCAAACAAGCAAATTTAACATTTATCTGTTGCTTCCTAAAAGTAATAATGATGATGTTTACATATCGCTTGGTTGTTACTTGAACCATTTGCCCTTGCACTTGAAAGGGCTTATGCATGGGTTTGCATCCTTTTGCCTTAAAAGGTTATATATGAATTCATATTATGTGATATTACTACAGGCTGAAGAATCTGAAATAGAGGAAAAACTTAAGCAACTCCAAGTGGAGGTTGATGATGCCAAGTCAATGCTTTCTAGGTAATATAATAATAATGTAATTCCATCTTTCTCTACATTGCTTTATTTCCTTGTTATGAATTTTTGTATTTCACTTAGTCTTGGTGAATTTTGATTATGCTTAGGTTAAAGGAAGAGGACAGTGCCTTGATAGAACAAATATCCATGGGAATGAATGAACTCACGAGAATAACTGACTCAGTATGTCTTCATAAATATTATGAATACCTAAGCATGGGCGCTGTGTGCTCTTTTTTTTAATATTGTATTCATGGTGTACTTTTGTTGGATTACATGAAAATATAATTGTAGATCTGAATATCTAATTAATTTAAGATTTTATTGCCTCTAGGATTGATTTATGTGCCTATGATAGGGAAATCATGGTTGAGGTTGGACTGGTGTTCGTGGGTTTCCAACCTTTACGACCTATCTTGACTTTTTAACAAAGGCTCGTTGGAGAAAGCATTTTTGTTTCTAGAGCTGATCATGACTCAAGGAGTTATAAAGGAAATTACTGCTTGCTGTTTTATTTTTGTGGAATTATCAATAGTAGGGAATCCGCATTACTTTCAAATAGAAGTATATTATTAAGATGAGAATAGATATTTTCACGCATGCGAACAAGAAATCCATAGAAAATTGGAAATGAAAGAAAAAGACAAAAACAAATACAATAACCTCAATATGAAAACAATTGAAAAGAGAAACCTTACTATCAAAATGATAACCCTCAATTTTAGGTAAGCCCCAATTATTGTAATGCAGTAACAACACACCAGGCAAGTACAGTTGTAAAAGGAAAGCTGAATAATAACCTAGGATGGAATTAGAGAAATAAAATAAGACCTTCAACAAAATCGTAGGGAAAAATTTGGAAAATAAATCAAATACGATTCTAGTATTGATCTTAGCATAAGAAAATTGAAATAACCTTCTTCCTCTAAGTGACCAGAGTAGAAGATGATTTCGTGATTCTTTAGTCTCAACTAAAGAAAGCATTTATACTGGGATAGAGCCCCATTTTCTCAAACTGTGTACGGGACCGATGTGGCCTTAGGCTGCTTCCCTGGCAAAGGATGTATCCTCATAATACAACTTAAAATATCTAGGTCCCCTGTGTTTGTTCACATTCATGAGCAGCACAGATGCAAACCTAACTGCAAAGCAGTCAAGTGCATACTTCTCGACTATACCCCAATAATAAGATAGGTAGCTATAAGAACAACTTTTCTCAATAGTATTTAGGGACGTGAGTATGAAACAAAAAGGCTCTGAGTTTTAACAAGTAAATGACTATTTTTTCTAAATGACTATTTTTTCTTTCTATTGCTCTATTTTCTTGTGGAGTGCACTCACAAGATGACTCGTGAATAATTTATTCTTAATGAAAATACGAAGAAAGGGTGTGGATGAAAAATCCCTGGCATTTGTCAATTTGAAGCCTTTTAGTGAAAACACTAAACTGAGTCATCATAGTTCGAAGTGTGGAGGAATATTACTTACTTAAGGTTTGGACTTAAGCGAAAATATCTATGTGACTCTTGTAAAATAATCAACAAAAGATACAACTCATCTAGTCCATGAGATATTAGGAATGTTGGATGATCCCCAAATATCACTATAAGTTAGAACGAAAGGAGTTAGACTTCCTGTATTCGTGATAAAAAGATTATTTGTTTGTGTTTAGTAAGTTCATATACACCACAATAAAAATTGTCACCATTTAGTCCTTTAAATAAAGAGGACAACATAATCTTAAGTGTGGAAAATGAAGGGTGTCCAAGTCTTTATTGGTAGTGGTACTAGGGAGAAAGGAGAGAGTTAATCCAGGTGTCTCCAAGAAGTATAATTTATCCCTTACCTTAGCATCTGCAATAATCATCCCAAAATCCTGGTTATGAAAATACATAGTGAGAAGGGAAGAAAGTTACTTGACAATTTAAATCCTGAGGCAGTTTAGTTATCAAAACCAGATTTGTGCAAAGCCATGGGATATAAAATACATTCTTAAGAGTAAAGGTGAGACTAATCTTGATATTATGAACTCCTATTACAATGGTTATTTTTATGCTAATGAGAAAAGGAACATATGTACTAAAATGGTGTGAGGAATGTGTCACATAATCAGTGACTCCTAAGGCTATAATCCATGAATGTGCAAATAGTCTATCTGATATATTTAAAACATTTGAAAAAGGTTACTTACTTGAATCAGCCAATAATGGTACATTTAGTTTTTTTTTTTAAGATAAGGAAATCTTTTAGCCTCTCAATATCTTCTTGGCTGAATTGTCCGGATTGTGAAATTGTTTCGAATATGGTAGCAAGTAGTTGAGTGCAATAATCGCAAACTATAAAGACTGGCAGTGTAGCTCGGCATGGCTGACGGCAATTCGCATGGTAGGGCACTGGAGCTGGGTGTGAAAGAAGCTTTAGACAGAACACACAGCAGGACAGTGCAGCAGAGCAGGTCAGCAGGATAGCAGATTAGATGCAGCAGGAGATAGAGCTATGCACGGCTTGGTGGTGGTAGGAACTCACGCGACTGATATAGAGCTGACTAGCAGAGCCTTCTGGGCCCTGGCAGGAACTGTGCGCAGCTGAACATGGCTGATCACTGGCAGTAAAGCAGGCAGCTATGACAGTCGAGTTAAGCAGGGTGGCACAGCTGGAGAAGGTGGCATGATCAGTGTCTATAGCAAGTGCAAACTCAGCTATAAAGGGTGGTTGTTGGGATTGCCGACTCTCAAGGCTAGTGATGGATTTAAGGCTTTTTCTTTTTCTGTTCCAGCAATAAAGGCCTATTAGGGTTTATAAAAAGACTATGATATTTTTTGTATGAATCTGACATACGTGGGAGAATAGAATGTTACGATATTATTGAATGATTTATATATATGCAATTCTAAGTATAGAAAAGGAAATGCTAAAAATTAATTACATGGGGTATACTTTTACTAATACACCATTCTATACAATAATTACAAATATACACTTTCTAACAGTTTTATCCATTAAATATGTGCAACTTCTCTTGCAAATTATTTGCTGCACTTAAGTTTATTTCACTGTGTATGCTCTTGCTTATTTTATTAAAGGTCCGACTTACTTTAAGCATGCCTTTGTTTCTGTGCACTGTTTGATGAATATTTCTTCATTCAAATGATTAAGTTGTTATTTGACGCCTGCAAGTTTCTTTCACAGTATGCAATCCAGCTTATGTTATTGAAGGTCCAACATTACTAAGAATGCCCTTGTTTTCTATGCTGTCTTTTATTAGTATTTCTTCATTCAAATGATTAAGAATTTAGTTTTATAGATTGCTGATCATGAAAAGAGACAACGGGAGATCAATATGCAAATCCGTGAACTCCGACAACATAAAACAAACAAGGTGCATGCAGGTCTTCTAGTTATTATGATCTTTTGCGACTACTAGCATACTGGTCTGTTTAGCTTTCTAGTTCTCTTGGGGGGATTTCAATTCAGCTCTCTCAGTGCTAGTTCATCTTTTAAGATTTAGTTGTGTACTGTCATTGTCTAATCAAAGAAATTGTTTTCTTGTTAGGTAACTGCTTTTGGAGGAGAAAGAGTGATTAATCTTTTACGAGTAATCGAGAGACATCATCACAGGTTCTATAGACCGCCCATTGGTCCAATTGGTGCACACTTGGTGAGTGCTACATAAGATTTGTACGCATAACTTGCTGTTGTTTTGATGCATTTTTATTTGCTTGGTGTTTTTGCTTTTTCCATGTGTCCTTTTTTTTTGCGGGAGGCCTCCTAGGAACTCATTTTGACATTGAACAACTCAAGAATAAGATGCTGCATGATCGTCAACTTTGCCCCTTTTGTCTTCATGATAAAGGGAGCCTTTAATCATCTCTTTGTCTGGTGTACAGAGTGGAGAAGGGTATGGAATTTGGCTTTTAGCCAACTGGGCATTCAGTGGATGGTGAGTGGTTTGTCTTACCAAAGTCCTTGCTTGAGAGGGTACTGATGCTTGCAAGAGAAATCATTGCGCTTATCCTCACTCCATTTCTCAGACTACTTGGATAAAAAGAAAGAGGACTTTGAGGGTTATCTAGTTTTTCCTGAAAATGAATTGTCAGTGATGCTCTCTTCATCTGAGAAGATCTTCCGTATCTTGACTAATTCTCTTTTCTAATCTCCCACTCTCTGGAAAATATCATTGCCATTAAGCCAATTAAGGTGTTGCATCAGGGAATCCATTCGCATCTCCTGAACAAACTGGATTTCAGAGTAATAGATGAGGGGCGGAGTTAGGTAGTCATATCCCCCAGGAAATACACTCATAGGAAGAAAACAGTACAGATGGGGATTAAGTGTGTGGCGCAAAAACCTGCATGAAGGAGGAGAAAACAACCTAGGAAAAGAGAGTGTCAGATGAGAATTGTTATATGGAATGCTAATGGTTTAGGTAATGAGCTTAAAAGGAAGAAAATAGAAGAGGTGCTGGGGACGACTAATCTTGATATAGTCATGCTCTAAGAAACAAAAAGACAAGAGGTTGAGAGGTTAATCGTTTAGAGTGTGGGGGTACTCGATATAAGAAATGGGGAGCTCTTCCCACTCTAGGAGCTTCAGGAGGAATTTTAATCGCATGGGATACTAGGGTAGACATGTTAGTAGGGATGTTTGCCTTGTATGTTGTGTTGAATATGAAAGGGAAGGGTTGTTGATGGTTAACCTGTGACTACAAACCCACTAGTTATAGAGAGGTGTCATTTTTCTGGGATGAATTATCGTCTTTGCCAGGTCTATGTAATCCTTTATGGTGTATCATGGTGACTTCAACTCCTGTAGCTTTTCTCAGGAAAAAAAATCGGAGGATGAAGGAGAATGACCACACCATGCATAATTGTAGTCCTTTCATCGATGACTGTTGCCTGAGAGACTTGCCCTTGTCAAATGCTTAATTCACTTGGACAATTATAGACAGAGAGTTGTTTCCTCTCACTAGATTGTTTTTTGATATCTAAACAATAGCAGGATAGTTTCTTTGATTTGTTGTAGATGGTTCTACCTAGTCCTTTTTAGATTATTTCCCAATTCTTCTTGAGGCTCAAAGGGTAAGTTAGCCCCCAACCATTTTAGGTTCGTAAATGTAACAAAAAAACAATTGGGATTTAAGAATGGGGTTAGAGAAAGGTGGAAGGATGATGATGGTGCAAATTGGGAGAGTTTCAAATTGATGCATAAATTGAAATGTTTGAAAGGCATTATCAAAATTTGGGGTAAAGAGGTGTTTGGGATGTACTCTTAGAGAAAGCAGGGATTTTAGAGTGTTAACTACCATATTGTATTATTTAATTATTTTAATTTATTATTTGATATTATATAATTAGAATTTCATTAAAATAATAATCTTATATAATTAGAATTTTAGTTAATAAAATTTCTCTATCAATAGGATAGAAATTATATAAATATCCAAGTGTAACAACCTAAAGGATGAGAAATAAAATTATTATTTTTCGCTAAAACTATCATGATATCAGAGACAAAAAAAGTTATTTTAAGGTTCTAATTATAGGGGTACAATAAGCTGGGTTAGTACCCATTTATCCAAATCTACACTTATCACCACCCTAAACAGCGTCAGAGACTCATCACCGGCCTCCTTCCGACTCAGGTTAGAGAGAGAAAGTCATAGAAAAACCGTATGTGATTCTTCCCGTCACCTTCGACCGCCACCTGAAGGAGAAACAGAGGCGGTGGGCGGCAGATCAGACCACAATGTGTGGCAGCAGTGCGGTGACTAGCTAAACTAGAAGCGTTGCACGAGGAGATCTACCCAGGCGCGGCCACATGAAGCCTGAAAATGAAATATCGCGGCTGGTTGGAAAAAAATCACGCGACAAGCAATTTGCTTAGATCTGCGTGACTGAAGAGGAAGAGGACGAGACAAGCGGCAAGATCTGTGCAGGTTGACGGCCAGAAAACCGAAGAAAGAACGCGCGACTGACCAGAGAAGACAAACTAGTGTGACGGCGGTCAGATTGCGTGAAGCATGATCTGGGGCGGTTTTTGGTGTCCTCACCAATCCAAACTGGATTTGACGATTCAACGTATTTTATGATGTTTTCGGTGATTTCCAGCAACGGCAAGTGGTGGCTGGCAGCGGCATGTGGTAGTTCCAGTGAAGGCACGTGGTGGCTCGATGGTAAGGTGTCTGGCGGTGCGTGGCAACGCATGAGAATTCGTGTGGTACTCCGATGGAGCTGAACCCGAGCCGGTTTAAGAGTCAAGCCCGAGCTATTTTGAGTCGGGTCGAGCTGTTTTCAGACAGGCCGAGCCGTTTTGAGACAAGTCGAGTCGTTTTGAGTCGAATCGAGCCGAACTGTTGCCTGACAGATTTGATTCCGGTTTGCAGCACCTTTTGGACATCCTTTGGTATTTGATAAACTGCAGGATGACTCTTTAGAGTTTGGTCTGCAAGTTGGGCATGTGTAATATCTCTGCACCAGCTTAAGGAGGGATGTTAACTACTATAGTTTATTATTTAATTATTTTAATTTATTATTTCATATTATGTAATTAAAACTCTATGAGAACAATAATTTTATATAATTAAAATTATAGTAAAATAAGAATTTTTCTATCAGTAAAATATAAATTGTATAAATACCCAAATGTAATAACTTAAAGGATGAGAAATAAAATTATTATTTTTTCTCCAAAATCATCATAGAGAAAATGAAAGATCTTAATAAGTTGGAAGCAGAGGGAAACTGGGTCATCTTAAGAATGAGATTTAAGCGGTGGTAACTAATAAGGAAAGAAGCTGGAGACAAAAGACAAAATTAAAATGGGTGAAGGAACGGGATGCTAATACCTGCCTCTTTCATAGGGTGATGAATGGCTGTAAGAGGAAGAGTGTCATCAAGGAATAAGAACTCAATAACAACTAAACGGAGAATAGAGGTGAGGTCATGGTAGGGAGATCACTAGGCCTTTTCACAAGCTGTATCTAGAAGAAATTAATCACAGATTGTTTGTTGAAGGTATAGAGTTGGCACCAATCCCCTTTGGCAGTGTTGAGAGAATGGAGAGACTTTTGAGGAGGCAATGAGTTTGGGACTTGGATAGCAACCTAGTACCAGACCCCGATGGATTTACTATCGAGTTTGTTAAGGATCACTGGCAGCGTTGAGAGAATGGAGAGACTTTTGAGGAGGCAATGAGTTTGGGACTTGGATAGCAACCTAGCACCAGACCTCAATGGATTTACTATCGAGTTTGTTAAGGATCACTGGCAGTGTTGAGAGAATGGAGAGATTTTTGAGGAGGCAATGAGTTTGGGACTTGGATAGCAACCTAGCACCAGAGCTCGATGGATTTACTATCGAGTTTGTTAAGGATCACTGAGATATCGTGAAAATAGATTCGGTTGAGGTATTCGAGGAATTTTTCATAATGGTAAAATATGTAATAGCATGAATTATACTTCTATCACCCTAATCCTGTAAAACGATGGATTCAGGAAGTTGTCTGATTATAGGCCTATAAGCCTAATGATTAGCTTATACAAAATTATAGCAGAGATTTTATGTTTAAGATTGAGCGAATCTCTTGATATTACAATTTTCATTCGTCAGAGTGCTTTTATGGAGACAGACAGATCATTGATGCATTTTTAGTGACTACACCAAGGATCTAAAAGGAAAGGCTTGGTATTAAAAGTAGTTTTTCCAAAGGCATATGATATGGTGAATTTTGAAATTCCTAGATAGGATAATGAAGAGAAAAGGGTTTGAGAATAGATGGAGAAAATTGATCTAAGAATGTTTGACCACTTTCTGTTTTGCTGCGATGGTTAATGGAAAACCACGGAAAATGAGTTTTGGCCTCCAGAGGTTTGAGATAAGGGGATTCATTGTCTCCTTTTTTGTTCACTCTTGTGGTTGATGTTTTGAGTAGAATACTCTTAGAAGGTGGGAGGAGGTGATGTGTCAAGGGCCTGAAGGTAGGGAAGGATAAGGCTAAATTGTTACACCTCCAGTTGGAATGTCTTTGCTTGAATCTATGTCTCTCATCAAAGTCTTTGGAAGGCCACTTCCCAGGTGTACTCATTTTTCCTACCACATACCCGAATACAAGTGGGAAATTGTCTTTCATCGAGGTTTTGAGAAGACTATTGGTTGGGCAATCAATCATTAGCCTCTCAGTTCCCAAGGTTATATAGGCTTCTTGAAGACCTCATGCTTACATATTTCACTTCACCACAACATTGGAGGGTAGGACATCTTGGGATTTATATTTCCTTCGGAACCTTTTAGATAAAAAGACCCTTGAAATGTCGACCCTCTTCAATGTGCTAGCATCCATTAACATTTCTACCCAACCTAATAAAAGATTGTGGTACCTAGATTTTCTTGTAAATCTCTCTTTGAATACCCCATAAATAATCCCGTCTACCCATTGCTCAATGTTGCTTGGGGATTTTAGAGTGCCCCTGCTCCTTCTAAGGTGAAGCTCTTTGCTTGGACAGTGACTCATCAAAGCCTTAACATGAACGATCTAATTCAAATACAATGTCCTAATCGTGCCTTTTCTCCCAAAACGTTGTTTTATACTTCTGTGGTGGTGAAAGTACATGCTCTTGTGTTCCTTCATTATGCGGTGGCTTGGAGGTAGTTGACTGATGTGTTTAAGTTTCTTGGTTGCTATTGCGTTTTGCCTCCTATTGAGGATAGCTTCTTTTGCACTTTTATGAATGGAGATGGGATAAGGAAGGCTGCCAACCTTTTGTGGCAATGGGTCCTCTTTGCAGGTTTTTGGTGCTTATGGCTGGCGCGGAACTCAATTATTTTTAACAACAAGAATGCTCCATATTCTAATTTGTGGGAGCGGATGACCTTTTTGGTTTCCCTATGGGCCAAAAGACATAATTTATTTCCTGATATCTGCATAACTGACCTTTACTGAAGATGAGATATTATCATACACGAGTTATAGCTTTTATGTTTATTGTTTTTTCTCTGCTCATCTTTTTATTTTCCTAGCTATATTCGGTCTTTTCTTTTTCTCTTGTTTGATGAGGAGGTTATCACTTCCTCCTTGATTGTGTTCCTTCTTTCCACTCTCCATGATATCTTCTTCTTTGATAATAAAAAAAATAGTCTCCCACTCCATCTTTTACGGAGCTTGTCGGTGCCTGGCTGATGAGACTTTTTTAGAGGGAAGGGGATAGGTCTTGGGTTTGCTTGTTAGTTTTTTGTTGCACACATTTAGGATTTTCAGCTTTGCATGTGTGGACATTGTCCTCTTCGTTCTGGCATTTGATCATATGTTTTTGCCTCTTCCTAGAAACTCATCATGCAGTTTATTCATCTCTTAACTTTTTGTAGACCTGTTCTAATAAAATGCTGAAAAGAAAAATCCTCAAAGGATACTATTTTCTTTTTCTCTGCATATTAGAATCCAGTATTCTAATCATTTAGCTAGTCGATTTTGCTGGAACCTTCCGTAACATTTGAAGAGGTGATGTTATATTGATATGTAGGTTCTAATTGTAAGAATCGTTTTGTTGGTACTCATGATTATCAGATGTTGGTTAGCTCTCAAGCACTTGAATTTCTTATCCTGCAGAGATTGGTCAATGGAGATACATGGGCTCCTGCTGCCGAACAAGCTATTGGGAAGTTGCTTAATGCTTTTATTGTGACTAATCACAAAGATTCACTTATTTTGAGAGGATGTGCAAGGGAAGCAAACTATAACCATCTTCAGATTATTATTTATGACTTTTCGAGACCTAGGTAGAAGGATGAACAACTAAGCCTCATTTGCATACTGAACTCATGTTTGACTGATTAGTTTCTATTACAAGTATTTTGTTCATTCTTCTTGGTGTAGGTTGCACATACCGCCAGACATGCTTCCACAAACAAGGCACCCAACTACTCTGTCTGTTTTAAGTTCTGATAACGCTACTGTTATTAATGTCTTGGTGGACATGGTAATTTACTGGTTCATAATATCTTTTATAGTGTTTGTAATATGCTCCATTTTCAGAGAAAAGAAAAAGATTGTTCAAGTTTGCTGTTTGGTATTTGCCTTTGTACTTCATTCAGATGATGGTCTTTCAGAAATTATTGTTGCCTGCTGATGTCTTGCACAATTTTGTCTACTCTTCAGGGTAAAGCAGAGAGACAAGTGCTTGTTAGAGATTATGATGCTGGAAAAGCCGCTGCTTTTGACACCAGAGTCCCAAATTTGAAGGAGGTCTACACTTTAGATGGTTATAGAATGTAAGTTCTTTTTTCTTTGAGAAGAAAAAGATGTATATTTTGATTTAGAAATAAAACAATAAGAGAAATGCTAGTAGATAGAGAAAAAGGAATATAAAATGTGTAGGGTAAAATATCCTCCTGAAAGAAAAAAATGAAAAGAGAAAATGAGAAGGATGAGCAAGCCTTAGAAAAGCATGGTGGCCAACCTCTATGCAAAATACACAGGATAGTCTTTAGAGTAAATTACTAATATAGTCCCTGAAATATGGATTCTTTTGCAATTAAGTACTAAAATTTTTTTCAATACAATTTAATTTTCAGAACTTACAAAATTGTTTCAAACTGTCATTACTTTAATTAAATTTCTTACAGAAACAGACTTTATTTATTACCTGGATAACATAAAAAATGATCTAAAAATATAAGAAAATTGTAAAAAATTAAAAAAAAATGGTTTCACACATATACATTTCTTCCTTAATATCTGCTATTTTAATCTGCATTACTTAAACTAACAAATTAATTGTTCTTTCTTAGTTTATTATGGTCAATTTTTAGTTATCATTTTCAAATTCCCAAAAAGAAAAAGAGTAAAGCGAAAAGAAATTCAGCTTTTTCTGTTAAAGTTTTTAGAGTTGAAAAACATCATGCATTGCAACAATTTTATAACTTTAGGAACCAAATAGTACTAAAAAAGAAAAAATTTAGGACTTCGTTATAAGATGACAAATAGTTGAGGAACTAAAATGATTGTTTGTCATAATCTTTGAAGTGTCAATGCTAGCTGTGACCGCCCCAGTGGGCTTGCTATAGGCTAGTTTCAGTACAATGGCCAACAGGGATGTTTTTGGTTCTAGAGACATGAAAATTACTGAGTATTATTAATGGTGACCGTAATTAATCATCAACTTATTGTTGTGTTCAATGTGAAGAGGAAATATTTCATATTAGTAGTGAGAATGACTTGTGGGATGTGTGAGAATTAAGAAGAGGCTGTGATATCAATCATATTAAATTCTATTGGTTCCAGTTGGTGTAGGGTGACTGAGGAATTGTCTGAGCACATCGTTATTGAAAGGAGTGATATATTTGACTGATGTATCGAGTGGCTACAAGGTATTTGCTGACAATGGTCTTTGGAAACGGGGGAGGACATTTTCTTGTGTTGTGATACTGTAATGGACATAGAAGAAGAAATAGAGTCTGCATGCCAAAGGTGAGGGAGGCTTGGCTAGAAAGAGATGTCGGAAGCATTGAATATGGGGAAACTAGTGACAACCTGCATGTAAAAGAAAGAGGGATGGTGCACGGTGGAGAAGACCTGAAAACTCAAGGGATGGTGATAGAAGAAAAGAGAATCACCTCGGGTTGGATGGCGAGAAAATACAGGGTACAATCCAGGTTGGCCTTTGGTGACAGGGCAGTTTTGGGAAACAGAAACAAGTAGGTGGGTCACCAAACTGTGGACTAGGTGCAAGTTGATGGCAGCGACACTGAAGGAGACATATTAGGGCTCCTTTGGTTGGCTAACAGAATCTTTGAGGTGGCTATTGTTATGCCACATGATCTGGGATTTTTTCAATTCCAAAATAAGTTTTGTGGGGAAAAGTAATTAATTGTGTGTATCGATTTTTTCCTTTTGTAACAGATTATGTTTATAGAAGTAGGCTTCTTTAATTAGATGTCTATTACGGTAGATTATCTGATGAAATCTTGGGATCCCAAAACAATTGAGATTCCTTTTATATAGCTAAGTTCGCAGTATATATATGTGTGATGATGTTTGTGTCTTAAATTGGAAAGGCAGAAGAGGGTGTAGAAATAAAAAAGAAATGTGTCAGTGCCTGGGAAGAAAACTAATTTATCTATCTCATACATGACTAGATAAGCATATGCGGTAACTTTGATCAGTCAGTTTATAGATAGCCCTAAAAGAGTTCATCTATTGGTAGCTCACCAAGTATTGCAGTATCTTAAAGCACACCAGCTAAAAGTATTCTATTCAAAAGGAATGGAGTTCTGTTCTTAAGGCATATACAGATGCTGAGTATGCTGGGTCAATCATTGACAGAATGTCAACCTCTGGGTATCCTTTCTTAGCAGTAATCTGATAACATTGATGAATAGAAAACAGAATGTGGTAGCACGGTCAAGTGTGGAAGCAGAATTTTGAGCAATGGCCCAGGGTGTGTGTGTACTGGGATAAAGATCATTTTATAAGATTTGAAAATTTAGTGGGATGGTTTAAAAAGACTCTATTATGATATAAGTTTGTCATCAACATAGCTCATAATCCTGTACAACACGATTGAATGAAGTATATTGAAGTTGACAAACACTTTACAAAGAAAAATTGAAAAACGAGTTGATTTGTACACCTTGTGTGTCAGGCATGGTCAACTTGCTGATATACTTACCTAAGGATTGAGTTGTCCAGTGCTTTAGAGTATTGTCTTCAAGCTGCAAATATAAAATACCTGTACACCAGCTTGAGGGGAAGTGTGGAAAAAAATAATGAATTGCGTGTACATTTTTTTCCTTTTGTTACAGATTAGATCTCTATAATTAGACTTATTTAGTTAAATGTCTATTACAGTAGAATATCTTATTATCATGGGATCCTAATGTAATTGAATTTCCTCTTCTGTAGCCAGGATTGCAGTATATATATGTGTAATGTTCTGTATTATTCAATAATAAGACATCAAATTCTTCCACAAGTTTGACAGAGGAAATCCTGGAGAATCAGCAGTTCTTTGGAGAATTTACAGTCTTGATACATACTGATTGTTATGGAAAAAGGAAAGTTTGGTGGGTTGTGTGTGATTAAAAATCCCGTCAGCATCTACAAGGAGGCTGTTGTTAAAAGGCTAGGAATTATATCCAAGCAGGAAGCCCCAAGTATTTTTTTTTAGGCTAACACTCAACCCACTACAGGAAAATGAATTAAAATCTAAAAGAGGAGGCAGCTAACAAATCAGCCCAAGGACTGAAATTTATGTTTAAAAACGCAGGTAATAAGGCAAAGGCTGGATAAGGATGAGGACAATCAAAATCAAGTTAGCATTGAGTTGGGACGAGAAAACAAAAAGGGTGAACAATCTTCATGAGAGGGCGTTTTGAAGCCTTCTGAAATTTACCTTGAGCCAGTAAGCATTCTAACCTGACCATTAATCACAGCTCACTTGTCGGAACTATAAATGAGATGGATCAAGTGGGCAAAGGCACCCTGTCTGTTCCTCAAGCTAACCAGATATCCTGTACTTATCCTGAAGGTCATGAAACAAGAGAACATTAAATAGCACATTTGTCATTAGGCCAGTCCAAGTGACTTCAGATCAAACTTGGATCTAAGTTGGTGGGGAGTCGGGTAAAGAGGTTATATCGATGTATACTGCCATTTCTTTTTTTTTTTCTTTTCATTTGGTTGGATGATGCCTTATATTTTTTACGCTCTCTCCTTTTTTTTAAATAAATATTTTACTATATTTCGTCACTTGTCTTGTTGGAAAAACTCTCAAATCTAGTGGGTAAGTGTATATTTTAAGTGAAAGGGATATTTGTACATATTAAGGCAAAACTTATAGGATATTTTTGTGTAATTTATACTTTCGTATGTGATGAAACTTGATTGATAGGCATTGAGTTGTAATAAAATGAAGGTATATTATTTTGATTCACTCCACAGAAGTCATATTGGGTAATGAGACAATATTATCGACCCCAGAAAAATTCATAGTTTCTTTTGTTCTGTAATATCTCATATTATTTGTCTCTGAAGGTGATATTTTGTTTTGTTCCTAGGTTTTCTCGTGGCTCAGTTCAGACAATTCTCCCGCCCAATAAGCGGCTAAGAACTAGCGGTCTTTGTAGCTCTTTTGATGGTCATATAACTGACCTTGAAAGAGATGCATTGAAGGAAGGAGAAGAAGCTCAACAGTTGAAGCAGAAAAAGAGGCAAGCCGAGGAAAAATTCCGAGGTCTTCAAAGTAGTGAACAAAGTGTCAAGGTAAATGCAAGTAGTTTTTTTAATAATATCAAATATGCATGCAATTTAAAGCTAGGCAAAAGGAGAGTTTGGAAGGGTGGATGGGGGTTTAAAGTCATCCATGGTTTTATTGCAGTCGGAAATAAACATTGATTCCTTACCATTTTCTTACTGATTTACTTTCATATTATACATTACGCATAATTACCATAACACGAAACTATTTATAATTTTACACATACATGCAAACAATGTAGAAAACATTTTTAACTCTTCATTCTAAAGCTTCCCAGGGGCTGTTACTTCTTCAGCCATTTATATTTTTGTAATATCAAGCAAAATTGCTTGTGACTTCATGGAAGTAGACCATCTACGTACAAGGCACCTAGTTTGTTGGTCACTAAGCTTCTCTTGTATGCCTCAATTTACTCTTGAAAAAACATGTTAAGTGGTTCTTATATGATAATTCTGGTTATTTGTTTTAGTTTGTTCACGACTGATACCAGCAGCCAACATTGCTTTGTTCACCACAACCAGATGTATCATAGCTCTCTCCTACCACGATAATCACATGTCAAGTGGTCCTTACCTAATATATTCTAGGTACTGGTTTCAGCTTGTTCACAAGTGATACCGGAAACAAAGTTTGTCTACCACAACCAGATGCACTATATCAGTGCTCATACTGATTTCCTCCTGCTGAACCTAGGAATACGACGTCCCAAAATAATATTGTGCCTTCCTCGTCTAAAATGACGTCCCAAAATAATATTGAGACGAAGTAGTTCTTACAGCTACCAATGTTATTAACCGCTTGCCCTCTAGCATTCTAGACTTCAAAAGCCTTTTAGAAGCATTCTCCAAAGTCTACCCATAAGTGAGTGTCACAAACCGTCTATCCCCTCAGATATTTATGTATATTGCATTCGTTTATATTCATTCCCTTCAAAGACGGAAATAGGATACCTGGATCCTAAAATGTATGTTTGTGAGGTACTCCTCTCAAAAGAGATACAAATGTTACCATCCACTGACACAAAAATTTTATGTGCCTACATATGTCACATTTGTTAAACAATAATCATATTTCATCCAAATCTATCTTGAAGGGAAGCCTATATTGGAAAATAAGGATACATATTTTTTTAATGACTTAATCCTACCATCTTTGCTACACACTCTCACACCATTACTAAATTACATGAGATCCCATTATCAAAATATAACTTAAACTCACATGAAAGGCCACATGGGAGTTCATGGCAATATGGGAGGTTACATGGAGGCTCACTGCCTCAAGAGGAAGCATATGGAAGCTCACAACTTCATGAGCTTGAAAGGCCACAATTTAGGCCTTGTGAAGCATAGAAGTCACGACAAAGTCCAACCCAAGAAAGATCCTCAAGGTTTGGTCCATTTAAGTGAAAAAATAAAAGATCCAATTCAAAGTCTATATGGGGATAAGCCTATGATGAATTCACTTCAATATGCACTTGGGCGTTATGGAGGAAAGATCACAAGAACATGGGCCAATAAGCTCAAGAGAGACTTTCAAGTTTATGTTAAAAGATGGGTCCATGAAAAAGAGAGTCTCGATCCAAACTTTAAAGGACTTGAAAAGGAAAAGTTGAAGCCATCAAGTCAGGGAAGAGGCATCCAAGAACTTGTCCTACAACAAGGGCAAAGCCGATCCTTAAAGAGTCCTATACGTCAAGGACTCTCGGCCGCTCATTCTCAAAGAGTTTTATCCTCCTCCAACTCATCAAAACCAAGCCAAAAGGTGTCCTCAAAATTATGAACAGTTTTGATTTGCACATTAGAAATTTTCTCGCACTCAAGAGAAATTTTCTCCTAATTTTTCTCATCACAAACGGCCAGCCCTTCACAAGAATTTTCTCCTTTTCCAACTCTTCACAACCAGCCATTTAAGAGTGCTAACACCTAGGGAAGTTCGACCAAATCTCTTCCAAGAAGCCTTCAAACAACCGGCCACCAAGGACTTCTGGGTTTTTCATCCCTACAAACATGGGAGCCGTCCAACTCTTCTTCCAAGAGTCCTAACCAAGTTCTCTCACCCAAAAGTAGGTGGAAAAGTATGTGGAGAATCCAAGGAGAAAATTTTCTCCCACATATTTCTAGCATTCCAAGCTAAAGTGACCCACCTTGTCTACAACTCTAGCCGTCCACTCTTGTCCAAGCTAAAGACTTGGTTTTCAGCTTCAATTTGCATAAGGAGTCTTATCCAAGCACCAAGGCTGAGAGTTGTCAACTCGTTGGAGTAATTACCACATTTGGATTTCAACTTCAAGTGTGATTCAAGAGTCCTTATCCATTACAACCAAAATTTCTAAGATGAAGATCTTGATGGATGGCCACACAAGAATCTTTATAATTTTATTTTTTTATTTATTTTAAAGAGTTTTTATTATGTGAACCATGATCTCTTAAGAGTTTGAGATAATCATGATAGTTAGAGTCCTTGTTACTTTAAGAGTTTTATTTCTTTAAGAAATCTCATGGCCTACATCTATAAATAAGCCTTATATATTGGTTGTAATTTCATTTCACATTCAAGTTCAATAAAGTACAAGCTTTTTGATTTGATTAGCCTTCAGCTTTGAGTGCTTCTTGTGGAGGTTTGTTTCAATTTTCTTGTTGAGTGAAAAATCGGTTCTATTTATCAAGATAACTCTTTTTCCGTTCTATTAATTCTTATTCTTTTTCTCAATTACTTTATTTCTCAATTACTTTATTTCTCAATTATAGATTGATTGTAGGTAAGTATGGAGGGTTTGTTTAGGAGTTAAGTTTTTGTACTAAATTGTATGTGTAGGTTTTTTATTACATTGGTTGTTTCTGGCTTCTGCATCATTTGATATCAGAGCTTAAATTTTAAATAGATCTTATTATCTTGCATACGGTTTTTGCATAGTTGTTATTCTTCATTCGGTTATCATATCTTGCATATCTTGCATCCACCCTTTTATTCATACACATCATAAAACAAAACAAAAAAATATATCACAACATACAACTTTGTCTTTTCTTGCACTCTAAGTTTCTTGCTTTCATTGTGCTTTCATTCCATTACATCAGTAAGTAGTTAATTGTGTTCTAGTTAGCATCACACATAAACACGCACCCTTTTTATCTGTGTTTAAATTCTGTCACATTACTATGTAAGAAAGAGCTGTATTAGAAAAATTGGTAGTCAAGAAATATTTCTGTATTGTAAGCCTCCCCTCAAGCAGGAGCATATGTATCATATGGCCAAGCTTGTAACAAATGAACTTCACGCAAGCTCCTTTTAAGGATCTTGTTAACATATCAGCCAATCGGTCTAATGGCTTCACATGAGTATTCCAAATCACATTCTATAGAAGTATTTCTCCAATAAAATGGCGGTCAACTTAATAGAGAAAGTTCAGTAAAATAGAAATCAAATTGCCAAATACCAAAAAAAAGTTAGAATACCAAATTACCAATTTTGGAAACCAATACCGAATTAAATTAAAAGCCAAATTAATTCGGTTTGCTTTCAGCTATTACTGAAAAAAATGACTTTTAATTGTTTTACTTTGGTAAATGATGAAATAACTTTGACAACAGTAAAACATAAAAGATAAATTTATTTTTAAATTTTTTGGCCAATTGCTAGGTTATTGCGTATAATTAAATGATTTACACTATTATTAAATGCTGTTTGCTCAATTATCTATCACATAACATTTAAAATAATGAATGGTGCTATATTTACAAATATGATAATATCACTACTTTCTTTTAGGAGAATATATTTATATGTTTTTTAAAATTGTTATTTTAAATAATTGGTAGTTCAATAAACTAAAATATTGATTTTCTAAAAAATTCAAAACCAAAGCAAATTACTGACTTTTATTCTTGGTTTTTCATTTTATCTACTAAACTAGCATACCACAATTCACAGAAATGGTTGGTTTTGTCCTGTATATGTTTTTTGGTTTAAAATTTTCATCCTAAACCAACCTCACTATGTTTAATTCTCTACCACATGGTGATTCTATAGGATGTGATTGTAGGAAACCAAGTTAGGCAGATGTGTCGATTAAAGCTACTCACAGGTTGCATGAGCCATTGCTCGATTTTCAGACTTAGCAATAGATCTGGCAACTACACTTTGTTTCTTACTTTTCCAAGATGTCATGTTACAACTGATAAAGATGAGTAACTTGTGGTGGATTAACCATTAAAAGTGGAAGCAGTCCAATCAGCATCTATATATCCTTGGATCTAAGTATGCCTATGATCCTCAGGAACCAGTCCAATCAGCATTTTGATATCCGTAGATCTATATAGGCATATGATCCTTATAGCGTAATCTACAACCTGACAGAACATTAAATATCTCCTGGTACATACAGTTATCTTCTATTAATTGTTCCAAGAAGATTCCTTAAATTGACTTATGAAACTCGTAGCAAATGAAATGCCTAGGTGAATCATGGTGAGCTAGTTTAATTTTCCAACTAGTCTCCCATCACACTGAGCTCTTCCAATAGTTCACCATCATGTACAGCCAGTTTGAGATTAGGATTTATTGGAGTGTCAACTGGTTTAGGAAACAACATACTTTCTTTGTGGCAAACGGACTCTCAACCATGAACTAACTATATCAATAACCTGAAGGTAACGTAAAGCTCCTAAGTCTTTATACTAAAATAATTTTTGAAAGAAAATCTTCAACTCATGAATTCTCTTACTATTTTCACATGTGATAACAATGTTATTAAAATCCACAAGTAACAATTTTCCAGCTGTTGAGTGATGATAGAAACAGAAAGGTCAGCTGCTGAGAAGTTGGCTGTATGGAATTTTTACTTGTCAATTTTTTCTTTCGTAGAAGTAATTTATTTGTTAAGTTTTGTTTAGGTGCTTTATTGATGTTCTGCTAATAACTTCTGTAGATAAATTTTTTATGTTCTAATCACTTTCTGTCCTCTGTGTATTGTAGAGGAGGCGCTTGAAACTGGAACAGATTTTGATTGCTAAGGACCTAGAGTTGCAGGATGTGAAAAATTTATCTGCTACTGAAGCTAATGTGTCATCTATTGTTGATGAGCTCCTTCAAGAAATTGCAGTTTGTCCATGGATCTCATGCTACCTAAAAAATTTGGCTGGACTTGGGGTAAATAGTGTTTGCTTTTTTAAATCATATGTTCTTGTGTTATATTTTATAGAGAGCTCGAGAGGAGATCCAGGAGAAAGAAAGTCTTCTGGAAAAGCTCAGAGCCAGGATGAATGAAGCAAATGCAAAGGTTGAAGAACTTAAATTGTCACTGACAAATTTACGTGGTATTTTGGAAGTGCCTTTAACCATCTTGACATGAGTTAATTTCACATTGCTGTATAAAATTTTATATTTACTCAATGCGTTATAATAACTGTAGAATCCACAAAGAAGGAAATCGATGCTTTTGAGGAAGCAGAAAATGAATTAAAGAAGATGGAGGACGATCTTCTTTCTGCAGAAAATGTTTTCTTCCTTTCCTCATCTATTTTTTTTAGTTACATATTTGTTATTTTTCTTTTTTGGTCTCTGGTTTTGCTTACATAAGTTTTAGAGTACTAAAAATGTAAGCTCTTTGTCAGGAGAAAGCCCATTATGAGAATATAATGAACAAAAAGGTCCTCCCTGATATTGAAGAGGCAGAGTCACAGTATCGTGAGCTTGAGAGCATCCGTAAGGTACATATAAGTCTTTCCAGCATCAGAGCAACTCCAAAACAATTTTCGCATTTCATGTTATTTAGGCTCCATTTAGCACAGTTTTTGGGTAGGGTTTTTACTTTTCAAAAGCACTTTACAACCAATCAGGTAAAATGCAAAGTGTTTTTTGCAATAGATAAAGTTAAAATCTGTTTTTGCCAGGTGTATAGCCATACATTACAGTATGTGGCTTTTAAAAACTGACTTTAGTTTTTACCCTCAATCAAGATGTATTATTACACATATACCCCATATGTCCCAAAATCCTTCCTATATTTTCTCAAACTAGTCGTCCATTTCCTCTACCTCCCCGCACTCTAGTGGTCACCTCCAACTACCAACCTCCATGATTCACCTCCGACGCGCCACCGGCAGCCTCCACACCACATCTGCTTTTTTCCGTTGTTTTCTCTTTCTCTCTCTACTGTTGCGTGTGTGTATATGTACACAGACTGTTATGCTTTATTTCTTTGACTATATTAGCAGTAATTTTTTTATTTGTGTTTAAGAAATATAAAACCTATTTTTTTAAATATCTCATGTATATATGTGTGTGTGTGTGTATATATGCATGTGTAGTCGTGCAGAAGAGAATTAGAAGATGATTTTTGGGTGTGCATTATGGATCAATTTTCAAAAAAAAAAAAATGAAAATAAATTGTTTGCTGGGCAGGTTAAAGTTTGATGTATATAAGAGAGGTATATATATCTCTCATATATATATATACACACCAAGCAAATGCCTATCAACACTATTGTGGGTGTATATTATGGATCAATTCTTCAAAAAAAAAAGGATAGGTTAAAGTTATGCGTATATAAGAGAGGTGTATATATCTCTCCGATATATATTTTTTTGAGATAAAAAGTGTGAAATATATATAAATAAGGTACCAAGAGGATACCACCATATATAAAAGATTTACAAAATGTGTTAGAGTGTCAACGACATTCTCAAAATTTTCATTCCTAATGATGTTATGTCATAACAAGGTAGACTCAAAATCATGATACCATCTATCTTTCAACCTGTAAGTCTCTACCTCTTTGTCCTTAAAAATTCTAAAAAAAATTTCTTCAATAAGACCCAAAAAATAGTTAATGGAATTAATTTTACAAACTCTCTTTTCTTGCATACCCCATCCCATGCCCAAATCTCCTCTTTAACAGAACCCACCATCACCCAATTAATTCCCAAAAGACCATAAATCAGGCTCTACAATTCATAACTAATAGGCACCACAAAAGGAGATGATTGCAAGATTCTGCCACACTCATGCATACGATAATTTGGTCTCTAGTCATCAACTTATCGATAATTAATATGCATTCCCGAGTAGCCTACCAAGCAAAAAAAAAGCAATTCTAGGGGGCACCTTTGATTTCCAAATTTGATGAACCGGAAAGTTGTGACTCCTACCAGGCCCATCCCTCATAATATGGTTATAGTAAGATTTAACTGAGAAGTCCCCATTCTAATTCAGCTTCCAAAGCACCTGTGCCATACTGGAATTAAATTGTTGTAAAACTAGTAATTGCAGTAAAGATTCGTACTCACAAATTTTTCAATCATTCAGGTTTCTAATAACATTCACTATCCTTTCTCTTTTGTCATTAATGTCCTTGTACACCTCCTCAATCACTATGTTACTTGATTGTGAAATTATAAATATCTTCGGAAAGCGTCTCATAAGGCACCTCCCCATCTAACCAATCATCCAGTCAAAAATATGATTTTGTTATCTCTGCCTAATTGAATACACTCCTGAAAATGAGATCATTCCATCAAGATTTTTCTCCACAAATCTAACCCATGCGGTCTCTTAATCCAGCCCCTAGCTCCACCCTCCTCAATACCTCCCCACCTCACCTCTAGGATCCTCCTCTACATATTGTCCTCTTCCTTCAAGAATCTCCACGGGCACTTCCCTTGAAAAGCCACATTCATCTCAACAAGGAATTTAATACCCAAGCGACCTTGGTTAAAGGATTTTTGACACCACCTCCTTTAACCAAGTGATATCTCCTTTTCCCCTCCTCATCATCCCAAAAGAAGCGACATTGGATGGCTTTCAATCTATTGCAACTTTCACAAAGATCATCAATGTAGATAGATAATAAACGGGGAGCTTGACAAATGTACTTTTGATAAAAGTGAACCAACCTTCCGTAGATAAAAAATTTCTTGTAACCAGTTAATCTTTTTTTCAAACAACTCGACCATTGATTCTCACATATTTAGATCTTTATATTTAACCTCCAATGGGACCCCCAAGTACTTAATTGGAAGACTAACAATTTTACACTCTATCTCTGGAACAAGACGACACTCATCACATTTATCACCAATTCTGACCATTTCTGATTTATTAAAATTAATATTGAGTCCAAAAATTGTTTGGAAACACGAGAACACACACTAAATGCAACATAATTCTTACATTTGGGAGACAAAAAATCAAAGTGTCATCTGCAAAAAAAAATGTGAGATCTCAAGTGAATTGTCTCCTCTACCCATAAAGACACCTTTCACCAACTGCAAATCCTTGATCTTTGTCATCAAGCCATTCAATGCTTTCATAACAATTATGAACAATAGTAGAGATAGAGGAGACCTCTGTCGAAACCCCCGTGAGGCCTTAAAGAAAGTTAGCGGGCCCCTGTTAATGAGAACAGTAAAAGATGTAGAGGAAATATAAGTATGCATCCAACTTCTCCACTTCTGCCCAAACCCCATTCTTCCCATCATATAATCCACAAAATCTCACTAACATGATGATCTTATGGCTTCTCCATATTTAGCTTACAAATCAGCCTTTCCTTCCTTCCTGCCACCAAATCATCCACCATTTCATTTGTTGCCTTAACTGCATCTAGAATCTGCCTACCCTCCACAAAGGTATGCTGACACTCACAAATTACATCACTAAAAACTTTCGATAGTAATGAATTTATAGATGCAGTCCACCAAACTAATTGGTTTAAAATCTCTGATGTCATTTGCACCTTCCTTTTTTGTAATGAATTCTAAAAAAATACTGTTTAGAAATCTTACAAACGTACCAAAATCATGCATCGCTCTAAAAAGCTCCACCACATCACTCTTGATTACATGCCAGAATTCTTGCAAAAACTTCATATTGAAACCATCTGGACCTATGGCTTTGTCACCATTACGCATCTTCAAGCTCTCGTAGATCTCACCTTCATAAACTCTAGTTCCAACAACTATCTGCTTTCATCGGTTAATCTGTTGAAATGTAGCCCATCTAATCTAAGCTTTTCCACAAATTCTTCCTCATACAACCTGGAAAAATAACCGCGGGCAACTTCCCTCATATCTTTATTACCCTTGACCCTCACCTCATCGATCCATATCTCATCAATGTAATTACATCACTGTCAATAACTGGTCAAAGCATGAAAATATTTTGTGTTACGGTCCTCTTTCTTCAGCCATTTTTCTATGGATTTCTATCTCTGTGAGGTCTCCTCAAGATTGATTTTGCTTGCCAACTTCACCTGCATGGAGTCTCTTCTTGACCTCTCATCTTCATTTAATCTGCCTTCACACTCCTTACCAAGCTCATCAATCTCATCCATCATGATAATGAATTTCTCCCCTTCTCTCTCCCTTTCTTCCTTAGTCCATATTTTAATCTCATCCTTCAACATCTTAAACTTACACGCCATCCTGAAGCTTACCTTGACCTTAACAGTAGAATCTTTCCATTTCTCTTCCACTAAGACTCGAAATTTATCCACCGTCAACCATTTATTGTCTAACTAGAAAGGAATAGGACCCCATTGTATGTTATTTGATTTCAGACATATCGGAAAATTATTCGAAATAGGACATTGCAAAAGTTTTTGACAAACACCTGCAAGCTACAATAAAAAACAAGGTGAGATAAAAAAAGTCTATCCGTGAACATGAAGGTTGGCTTCTCTTATTAGTCTATGTCCACTGTCCCTCAACTAATGGCTAATTTGCCGATTCCAATCTATCCAAAGTATCTTTAAATTCATTGGCCCAAGAATTCGAAAAGTGGGCTCTGCTACTTTCCTCCCTCCTCAAGACCATATTAAAGTTCCCCTCAACAACCTAATTTTCATCCCATTTCTACTTACACTCATCAAGCTCCCTCCACAGTATCTCTATCTCATCACTATCTCCCAGCAGTACATACCTGTGAACACCCACTCAACCTCTCCCCTACAATTTTTGAATAAGGAGGACAGTGTGGTCATGTGATCACAGTAAGCAAAGGAAAAGGGTCTCGTGGGAACAGGAGGGCCTGCACCCGCACGGGGTAAGTATGTCGCACGCACAGCCGCAACACAAGATGAGCATGCCACACGCACGCCAACAGAAGGACAAGGCAGCATGCACCAGCCCCACACGTGCGTAGCTACAAGGCACGCAGAGAGGAATCCGTGCTCGCAAGGATTCTAGTCCCGCAGGAAAATGGAGTCCTTCCTCCCGTTGGAATCCCATGGCCTAAACACCAAAGAGAAAGTATTTTTGAACTTTCCTTACTTCCTAAATTGATTCATCTCAATAAGGAAATTAAGTCCCAACATTCCAAGTTTCCTAAAATATTTCAAGAAGGAAAGTACAAAATTTAAGAGAAATTGGGCTTAGTTCAAGAAGATGGATCCAAAGGTCTTTTAAACGGTCCAACCCGTGAGCCCAAGAACAAGGCAAGGAAGTTTTGGCCTTTGGAGGATCAAACAAAGGGCAAGTGCAAGGCCTCTCAGCCAAGAAGGCTCCAATATTTACGTAATCCTACTTCTACTCCTATTAGTCAAGTGAAGTCTATATAAAGGATCTAAATTAGATTATAAATAACAACTTTGAGAAATCAGAGATTAATAAATTTGAGAAATATTCAGTTGAATATTTTATTCAAATTTTACTCTAAGTTTTTGCTTAATTGAGTGTTTAATTAAGGAGGTTGCTTCAATCCACTTGTTGAGCTTGGGAATCAAATCGACTTATCGGGTAAGTCGTGGTGTTTTTTCCTTTCTTATTTTTATTCCCAGTTACTTTAATTGCATTCAATTCGTTGAGTATTTTTTAAGTAGGAAGAGTTAATTAGGAATTGAGTTTCTAAATGCTTGTGTTCATGTAAGGTTTACGGGAGTCAAAACGATCCTACAAATCCCTCCCGCATCTCGTGGTCATACTCTTCAACACTTCCGCATTAACACAATCCCACCAACCGTACCTCTAGCCGGGTTGCAATCCTACCCCAAATCTTTTTCTCTCCACAAGCTCTTCAGGATGTTATCAGAACACACCTCCATTTTAGATTCCTGGAGACAGACAATATCAGAATGCTACTTGCTAAAACGATCACTTGTAACAAGTCATTTATACCCCTCACATTTCAAGATACAATTTTGTCGATCATTTAAAACAGTAATTTTCCCCCCTCCATCTTCTTTGCCTCTTTTCTCCGACAATTGCAGTTAATAAAAGATTCAAACCTCTTCAATTATCTACGAGTACCCTCACACTGTTTTTTTCTTCTCCATATACACCAACACACCCTCCTTCGTTTTAATAGATCTTCTATCAATCTCAGAGAAAAAAGATAATACTTGATCGTCTATGCCTTCAAAAGAGACTTCATCATCCTGTTGAATTTCTAGATATTTTGCAAAACCCACAAAGAATTTCTATCATCCTCCCTGTCCTCCAAATTGACCACATTAAAGCTCAAAGTCAGAGTCTCCTCACTGTCAGGGTCCTTCACCAAGACAATCGTCTGAATCTCCTCTTTCACCAGGACCATCCAAGATCACTTTCAGTGAAGTACAGAGATTTTACAACATCGTCTCCACTGACCTCCTCCTCCAACACTTCGCGCATTGTGAAAATAGCGCATAAAGTCGATGTTTATCTCCGACGGGCTCTCCCGATCCAACACCTCCTCCCACACATCCTCTCCGCACTTAATCGCCAACATTTTCTCCACCCTCTCCTCCGTTTGCTACTCAATCATAAATCTCTTCGAACAGGTTGACTTTTGTACCTAGCATTCAGACTCGACACCTCACCACTAGTCAAGATACTTCCCATGGACTCCACCATCCTTTCAACTTTGGGTTACTTCTTCTGGGTCCTACCACTTTCAGGTAGGCTCCACAACCCACTTTTCTTTTTCCTCATAAGTGTACCATCTCCGCCCATTTGGCCTAAACAGTGCTTCACGAATTGAGTTAGACCATGTCAACCCAACAATACTTCGAGCTCCAAAATGATGCCCATTCCTTGTGTTTCAGGCATTCCCCCTTTGCCACTTGGAATTCCTACTTTGAGTTTTAAGATTAACCAGACCTGCCTTCCTCATGGGTGGTATCTACCCTACCCGCTTCATAGGCTCCCCCTGGATTAGAGTGTCGCCGCATAGGATTGGGCACCATCAACCTCCATCTAGAAGTGTATGGGCACCGCATAGTTGGGGCACTGAAAAGATGCTTTCCACGGAATTGATTGTCTGTGTTTCACTCTTACAGCATCTCTAACCATCCTCTTAGGTTTCGTTCTACTCTCAAGGTTGACTGCAGACCGCTCCGCGGGCTCGAATGCCGACATCATAAGTCCTCACCAGTCTCTCCCCTGTGCTCCATCCGAAATAAAAATTCTCTTCACCTTTTTACCCCACAACTCATACAATATCAAATAGATTCCTCTCTTGTTACTGTCAAATGAAATCCAGAGTTCATGATTCCATCCCATGGAGTGCTTTGACCACGGGACTCCCCCTTTCTTCCTGTGGGAATCCTCGAGAGCGTCAAGAACCAAACCAACCTTGACCTTTTCAAAAGAAATCAAAATCCAAAATCCATGTCCATTCTAGATTATTCTCAACCCATCCATCCTCCTATCCTCGGCAACTAAGTCAAACAACTAATTGTCAATAATAAAGAACTTCTTTCCGTTCTGGGACATTGTTCCCCTCAAGGTGGTCAGCCACAGCAGCCGACTGAAGGACGTCAAAGTGGAAAGCTTCATTTCTTCTCACACTCTCTCTTACTCTGTTACTCTCTCGCACACATACATATATAGCATTTATCTTTTCATATCTCTCCTATATATATATAGCTAGCAAATGCTTATCAACAATATATTATGTATATCTATATATATATACCATAAAAAGTATCTTATATTGTATAGAAATATCATAAATTTTTTATATTTTATATTATACGTGTAGATTTATATCTATTTCTAATATTTATAATTTATATATATAACATATTAATATAATTGATGTGGAACTCGGTATCAACACGTGCAATCCAAAAGTCCGCATATAATATGCAGAAACTTAAATTCCTAATAAATCTACCCTCCTTATTTAACCCATAATTAATAAGGTGAAGATGAACTAAGGTAATAGAGAATAGAGAATTTGGAATTGAAAAGATATCACGAGCTTACCCTGACAAGTAGATCCAATTCCTAACTCAATGAGATAATTGAATAACCTCCCCAAGAGCACTCACAATTACCAAAGATAAAAGCAAATAATACTGGATTTTTTTATTGATCTTGAAAGTTGTGAATAACAATCTAGGGTTGAGCTCTTTATATAGCCTTTCACCATATTAATTCTACTTGAATTCAGAAAACAAAATCCTAATGATAATGTAACTCAAAGTAGAAAACTATTAAAATAATAATCAAAGAAACGAACTTTAATTAAAAGTAAAATTCTTCTCTCTTAAACGGCTTGAAGACTCATGGCCGAACTTGAATATCCTTTTCCTTCTCGGCTTGATCTTTGTATTTTTAATTGATTTTCAACTTGAAGATGCTTGAAGAGACTTGTTGTTGAAGTAGGATATACACATAATCAAAGAGAAATTCTTGGAGGAAGAATTCGGCTAGGAGAGGTGCAAGGATTGACCCAGTCCTTCTTGACTTTCAACTCCCTTAATTAATTTTCTTGTTTGAGTAGTGTCCTACTTGAGGTCGGGATTCCAAGCCATGAACACCTTTTTTACTGCAAGTTTAGTCCAAAAAGGACTCAAGAAAATCAAGAACTCCAAGAGAAGGAGTCGGGTGAAGAGATAGTCCTCATGGGTGAGGAATCCTGCACGGACGGGATTCTTTTCTCCCTTATCTTCTTGGCCATTTCCTCTAGTTCAACTAGGACTCCAAACTAAAACTATTATTGGATTCTTCTTCCTTTAGCCGTTTGCCTATCCAAGTTGGACTGAAAATTCTTCAAGAAACCAAGAGAAGAAGTTGAATAGGAAGGACTCCTCACGGGATGAGGAATCCCGCGTGGGCGGAACTCTTCTCTCCCCCTTCCTATGGACGAAGTGCGGAAAGTTCCACAACCACACTAGGCCGCGGGCTTCCAAGACTTCTTGGGCCTTTCTTCGAATCTTTATAGGGCTCTAAGCTTGGATGTCCATTAATCCATTCTTGCACAAGAAATTGAAGGCTTGTTGGAGTTTCTTGGACTTTGATCTTGTAATCGAGTCGATGAGCATCATGATTTTATTTCCAATATCTCCAAGTCCATCTTTTTGAAAGTTCTTGGGCTGAAATTGCCCTTGGACTGTTTGTGGGCTTGAAAAAGAACCGATCTCCATCTCTTTCTTTAATCCAATTCTCATGGGAATTCTCACGGGAAGAGGATTCTTCTTTCCTGTGGAAAAATCCCTCCATCCTACAGGTTGTCATGTGCCCACAGGATTCTTCCTGTTCTGGCGTGCGCTCGTGGGTTTCTTCCCTTGTTGGCGCACATCTACGGGATCCCTCATTGTCGTGGGAACTCGCAAGCTCATAGGTTGCATGCCCATGAGATCCATCTCTCGTGCCTTGAAATGTTTCTCAGCTACCTTGACTCACATTAATAATAGTTTTTATAATATATATTTATATATATATTATATTCATAAAATTTATTTTTATACATATACTAATAGATAAATTTATATATTTACTATATTGCATGTAATATATATATTCTATATGTAAAAATAATGATCTAAATTAAATTTTTGTGATTATTTTTTTGTAAAGTAATATAATATATTGTATATTGATTGTTATACATACAAATAAACATTTATATATGTATTTATATGTATATATACTATATTTCTATATATATGTATTATTATATATTATATGGAATATAAGATATGGTGTACAAATAATAATAATATGTAGGATTGATAATTTAAATTATATATTTATATTTATTAATATTATTTTACAAATAATAATTTAAATTAATTTTTTTATTAATATTTTATTAATTTTTTAAATTTAGTTTAGTTTCTCTAACTATTTTAAGCAAATACATAGTTTCTGCTTTTGGTTAATTCTCTTCTTACACCTTTGTTGGTAATTTCAGCATCAACAGTTATTTTTATCAAAACACAGCTTTAGCTTTTTTGAAGTAAAAATATTTTTTACAGTTATTTTTGTTAAACACCAAACAGTTTTTTGCTATAAATACTCTTAGTTAACAGTTATTTTGACGACACTTTCAAAAGTTACAGTACAAAGTATAGTCGTGCCAAACGTATAGTTAGATGCCACTTTTAGCTCATTGACTATTAATTAGTTAATTACTTAATATGTGCGATGCTTTTGGCAATGCCTATGCTTTTTATAAATTTCATATTGGGAAAGTTGCAATGTTTTTGATAATGCCTATGCTTTTCATGAATTTCATATTGAGAAAGTTGATTTTGAAATTATGTGCAAAAAAAAATTGTTCAATTACAGGAGAGTTGCAAAAAGGCTTCTATTATTTGTCCAGAGAGTGAAATTGAAGCTTTAGGGGACTGGGATGGAAGCACGCCTGAGCAACTTAGTGCCCAACTAGACAGACTGAATCAGAGACTTCGGCATGAGAATCAACAGTATGGATGGTGTTTGTTCTTAACAGCATCTAGTTCTGGAACATTTGTTCTTTACTCCATGCCTTTGGATATGCAGATGCTCTGAATCTATTGATGATCTGAGGATGCAGTATGACAAAACAGAGCAGAAGATATTGAGGAAATGGGAAACATACAGAGCTTGTCGAGAAAAATTGAATGTAGTTTCTATATTTGCTTTTCATTTCAATTTATATGTCCTCTATTTGTATTATGTCTGGTATCAGTGTCATTGGTCTGCTTAATCTGTACCTTTTGATCATAGTCATGGCTGGGCATGACCTATCGAAATCCTGGTGTCACCAGTTATAACTTCTTGTCACTCTACCAACCTTCCCGTCTGATAATCTTCTGTCCCTGATCAGTTTAGGAAATTTACTTCTCATTAATATTCCGTTATAAAGTTTTTGTTATGAGTGATCAATATTTTGATTGATGGAAATGACTTATGATGTTTTGGGCTGAAACAGTTGAAAGAGTACAAGAGTTGTAACTGCTTTTTTCTGCAATGAATCATGGACTAAAAGGAAAAGCCATTTCTGTAAATCGATTCTTGTCTGAATAGCAGGAACTTGCTTGTGTTTCCTTAGAATTAATATAAATTCTAATTTACTTTCTTTTTTTTTTTTTTTTATTACTCAACTGAGATTCTGAACTTTTAGACTAAAGATTAACTATTTAGTTCAAAAAATCAAGTTCTCAGATTAATAAATTTCAATCATTCTTTTGTTTTTCCTTGTTTTACTTGATTTGTCATCACATGATTATTTGAGCTATTCTTTTCTCCCGTCTCCTACATTGTTTTGCTACATATAAGGTTCCTGATGGTGTTTTATATATTTACTATTTTGGAATAATGCAGGCTTGCCAAAAAGCCCTTGATTTGCGTAGGAGAAAGTACGAAAGAAATGCAACTCTCTTGAGGCGCCAATTAACTTGGGAGTATGAATTTCTCTTCTTCCTCATTCATCAAGGAGCATGCCATTTCAGCTTTTTTCTATTTTGATTGATGGATATATGCAATTTCTTTCTCTATTTGTCAATCTTGAAAATCAGATTTAATGGTCATTTGAGAAGGAAAGGGATTAGTGGACTGATTAAAGTTAGTTATGAAGAAGAGACCCTCTCTATTGAGGTAAGTAGTGTCCCTTCTACTGGAATTGACCTGGTGGTGGTGAATATCTTTTTGTCCTCTGCAGAACTTCTGGAAAAAAAACTTTTTGCATATCTTTTGCTGACTATCCAGAAGACTTGAGTTACTTTTGCTTGATGTTGTCTGACATTTAATTTCCATACTGGGAACTTTTGCAGGTGAAGATGCCCCAGGATGCATCAAGTGGCACTGTTCGTGATACTAAAGGGCTTTCAGGTTCCTTTTTATAACACTTACTGTTTCTTTTTTTATGCCTCCCCATTCTCTTCTTTTTTTGTCCTTTTTTTTTCTTTTATCTTTTTTGCTTTTTAAATATTGTAAGTTGCCTTTCAGGGCTTGAAACCAATTTTCCTAGAAACAGGAAATTGGTATGACCAATGGAGCTACATCTCTTTGTCTATGCCTCCGTGTTCTTTATAACATTTTGTCCTACCTGTTTATGGTTTTCTTGAACCAACACTTTATTCCTTTTTTCGGCTTAAATTAGGTGGAGAGCGCTCTTTCTCAACACTATGTTTTGCATTGGCACTTCATAAAATGACAGAAGCCCCATTTCGAGCTATGGACGAGTTTGATGTATTTATGGTATGTCTTTTGTGCAAGGTTTGTCATTTTCTCTATTATAGTTGGTCAGTTACTTGACATGGCGAAATATCCATTACCAGATGACTAAGTATTTAGGTCAATTTTGAAATATAAATGTTTTGGTTTTCATGTTTTGATTTCATTCTCCAGGATGCAGTTAGTAGAAAGATTAGCTTGGACACTTTAGTGGAATTTGCATTGGCAGAAGGATCACAATGGATATTTATTACACCTCATGATATCAGGTATATGTTATTGTTATTTCTATTTCTTTCCTAATGGTTGAGAAACTACTGGTGTTACAACATGGCAAAGATAATGATCATGCAATGCTGATGCAGCATTTACAGAACCTGCTCTCAAGTTTTTTTTTTTTTTTTTGATAGAAGTTGGTTTGGTTTGTGAGTCTGGTATATCCTGATAGTCTAGGAGTTAGGAACATACATGGTGGAAAGGCTAACTTATGATATTAAGATCTCCTAGAATGTTAACATACGATCCAAAAGATAACCAGAATCTTTTGATTGCAATCTACTCGTAGTTGCAATTAGATATCCTTAGTCCTTCAGAAGATGTTGGAAATGTTTGTAGAATTAATGCATCTTCTGGAGAAGATTATGTCAGCTACTCTTGTTTGAGTAGTTTCTTAGGATTGTAACAAAAATTCCTCCAAAGGATTGCCAGAATTGCTTGACACCCTCAACTGTTAGATACTGTTAGATTTCCTAGTATATTTCATATTGGATGAATTAAGTCTAAGAAAATTTATAGCAATAAAATATAATTCTAACAGTAGATTGAATACACATGAGCACGCCCCCTGTAATGTTGGTTCAGCCTTGTGCCACTAGCCAGGTCATATTCTCCCAACCTAAGACATGTCCTGGTGTAGTTGTGTTCTGTTTGAATATTTTGGCAGAAAACAAATCCCTTTTTGCATCATGGGACAGTTCCTGTCTCATGATTTTAATTTATAAAATCTGTCCTACCCTACGTTACAGAGGAATGTCCAGAGAGTCCTTTAATGTAGATCAACATAGGACTGGATATTTTTGTATTGCCGTGTCCTATAACATCTTAATACAAGATATCAACCAAACCAGACACCAACCAGCGCCATCTAAGAACAACAGAACAACTTACCTATTCTTCTCAAGTTCGTTTATATATAAGGCAGTACAATGGCCCATTCCTTTGCCTCCATTATATATGAAATATGAATGAAATAATTATTATTATCTTTAAATTTAAATAGATAAATATAAATAGATATTTATGTTTCTATAATTAATTATATCATATGCATAATTTATTGAAGCTAAAAATATATATGACAGATTTTTTTAAGAAAAAATATTATAATAAAGAACAATATATAATATCAAGAACATAATTAAAATAAATAAAATTGTTATTATTTTTTAGTAATAAATATTGGTATATTATTGGTAACTAAAATAAGTTTCTGGTAGGTTTTAATGAAATTGTCCTGAAGAGAGTATGATGGAGGATAAGTTGTGATAGATCCAGAATTATCCTACAAAGTAGAGAAATATAAAAAAATATGGGGAAGAAAATAGAAGAAAAAAGATAAGACAAAAAAATTAGGGATAAAATTGAAGAAGTATAGGGATAAGTAGATAGACCAGAAAGAATAATAACCAGAAGGATAAATACAAGGAGAAACAATAGGGAATACAATCTCAACTATATGGCATTAGTTACAACTAATAGATCAGATTGAATCATGTCTGAATCTAACTGTCGTTGGTGCTGGTGGAAAAAGTAGATCAGGAAAAAAAGAGTTTCAGTTATAAAATATTTAGTGAGATCATTATTAGAATTAATATATCATTTAAAGAGAAAGATAAATTCACAATGAATAGAATTATGTCAAGTTTTTCTCAGAAATAAAATCTCAAGTCTTACATGGTAGAATTAGTAATTTATCCCCAAGAAATTTATTATATAAGTTGAATATATTTAAACATGAAAATGATTAAATAAAGACAAACTAAATGTTACGTGGTCTTAACCACTTTGATTGAACTTTTGAATAGAGGAATACCAAACAGTCTTTGGGTGACTACCAACTAGGGTGGTGATGGATGTTTGAAAATCTTTGCATGTGCCTCTAGATATTTGGTCTCCATTTCATATATTTATTGTATTCAACTATGCATATTCTCGTACATACATGTATAAGCAAAAAAAACATAGGTTGTTTACCTCATACCAAGTGATCTATGGGTGCAGCATTGTGAAGCAAGCAGAAAGAATAAAAAAGCAACAGATGGCCGCTCCTCGCTCCTGAATGTCGTTGAAGGATACTTTTTTACTTGGCCTGTATGGACTGATCACATTTCTTTCATTTTTGTTCTGAACTTATTCTTGCCTTCATGGACATTGATACTTGTTTGGTCTAAATTTCTTGTCATTAAGCGTGTTAGGAAGCATTAAGGGGATGAATATATTGTTATATTCAATCTGTATTATAATTTGTATGTATCATTAATATTATAAATTTTTTACTATTGAGATTATATATAGTGAAGAGTATCAATTGGGTTTTAATCAATTTGGTAAAAAAATTTGAAACTGGACTCAACTAATCAAACTGTTTTGATTGACCCAACTGATCAATTAATGTTGTGAAAAAACTGAATTTGAACTGACCCTTCTTAATTTATCGGCTTCAAACTAAAAAACTTAAAATGTAAAGAGTATTTTTTTAGTTTCTCGTACCTTATATAATAAAATTTTATACATTAATAAGTTAATAATGCCACATATATATTGAGAAATTATGAATTGAAAATCTTATTTCTATAGCAACGATTTTATAATCTAACAATGAAACTTAAGAATCCTATATATATCTTACCTGATGTGGGATGATAATCTAACTAAAATATAATGTATGTTCGATTTGAGGTCACATTATATTTTTATTAATACCGTTTAACTGTTAGAAACTAATTTTTTTTAATAAATACAGAGATTAATTGATAAACAATAGCAAAAAGATTCATTTAAATATTTTAAGATAGGAGGAAAGTAACAAATTAATATTTTGGCATAATTTATTGCCACCTTTCCAACATCCTAAAAAGTACGAATATTGCGTCGTCTGGAAAATGAAGTAGGAATACGTCGTCTCTGTTTAAACCTCTTTAAAATTGTTTCTGTTGAGTTTGTTTTTTTCTTTTTTTCTTTTTTTCGGGAAAAGAAAACAAATAAGTAATTAATTAATTAATTACAACGTTTTCTTTCCGGCTGGCAATAGACCAGACACCAGAGAGTACTAGTTTTTGAATTGTTAAACGGCTACCCGCAACGGCACTTTTGATGGGACCGCAATTTCTTTAATTTCCATTCCAGAAATGCCCCTCTTCATGTCAATAAAGATAATTACATTCTTAAAATTATTTTCTAAAGAAAAAAGCTAATTTTAAGGTGCAATAGTTTATCTGAAAATATTTTTATTTTTAAATTAAAATTAAATAATTAACGTATAGCTAAATATTTATTACATACTTTTTTAAAGATATAAGTTTAACTAAGTGATATTTATCACTAACAGTATATTTAACATCATTATATCGATATCTATGTAACTATGACATACTTAATTTTATTATTTTTAGTTATTTTTTTATAATATACTTTTATATAATACTAAGATAAGTGATATTCTTTAACTAGAGGTTGACAATTGACGTTAAAACTTTTCTTATGAATATATGTCTTATCCTTGAATTTTTATAAATATATAGTTAATCTATAATTGTTTGGAGATAGAAAAAATAAATAAAATAAAATTTACTGTCAGTATATCTACCGCATCCTATATAAGTAACACTTTTAAAATATAGTTATCATATGGATATATTGTGTACTATATATATATCTTTTTAATAATATTAAACATGTCTTTAATAATAAAGATATGTTCGAACAAAATTTGAGATTTTATATTATATATAAATTAAAAGATAATACAAAAATATATTTAAATTTGTATAAATATTTTGATAAATTAAATAATTATATTATAATGTTTAGTTCAAAGTCAATAATAATTATTATCACTCCAATACAATGTTTGACTTTAGTTTATGGTATTATAAGTTAAAATAAAAGTGCAAAAAATTTTAAAATAACAATAGTACTGTTTTTTGTTAGATTCGTTTAAAAATGTATAAATACATTTATATATTACAATCTTATTTATTATTACATAATAAAATTATACAAATTTATAAATAATGTTAATTAACAAAACTATACACATTATAGACTAATTTCATTTTATACTTTCTTAATTTCAGAAAATTATTACAAAAATTTCGTACTTATTGAATTTTTTTTATATTTAATTTTAAATAATAAAAAAATTTAAAATAACTAATCATATGATAATATTTTTAAAAAATTTGATAAATTAAATAAAATTCATATTAATAATTAAAAGTAAAATGATTTTGAATGTAAAATAAGTTATTATACCCAATACTATATCTTTATACATAATCTACGACTATGAATTAAATTTACAATAATATTTAATAATCATAATTTAATGAATCAAGTAATATAATAAATTTTTAAAAGTTAATATCTAATTATATTCTATACATATTTTTATCTTATTTAAGAAAAATACCATCAAATTAATTTAATTTTTTGGGTAAACTGTTAAATGAAAAAGTCTAATAAGCACCGAACCAATTTCTGCAAATTTTTTTTTTTTTTTTATAATAAGAAGTTAAATTGTAATTATATCTTAATATAGAGGGTATTTCTGTAAATAAGCATGGCTCATATGATGTCAAGATTTCAAATCCTCTCCTGTGGAAACAAAAAGCGCCACACCCGAAACATCAAATGATGACAAAAACTTCCTTCGTCCCTAACAAATCCTTCACGTCTCCAAACTCAAAAACCCTTTTGTCTGATTCTCTCATCATTTCAATTCTTCTCAGCAACCATTTTCATTATTCCTTCTGTAAATCTAGAAGCAAAAGACTGAATCTTGTGATGCAGACAAGTTCCGGGAAAGTTCCAAGCGGTGCCAGGTGTTGAATGGGGAGAAGCAAGATTACATGTTTCAGAGAAGGGGAACTAGCGAGGAATTCGTTTTAGGGTTCAAAATTTTTTAGAAGTAAAGCTGAGGTAGAAATGCCGGTTTTTGAAGAGAAGAAAACAACAAGCCCTGACTCTCCATTGAAGAAAAAGAGGTCATCTAGGTGGTCAGACCTCTGGGTAACCAAATCCAAGCCTCTTAAGCATGTTGTTTTTTCTATGCACCTCCAACCTCTTTCAACTCCTTCCAATGATCTCCACTGCAAAAACCTAAACTCCGACTTCTCCAAAATCGACCGTACTCTTCTCTTGTCTGATGAGCTTCTCCTAAAAATACTATTGAAGTTGCCAGATTCCCAGCGGAACCCGAACTCACTTGTTTGCAAGCGGTGGTTGAATCTTCAGGGCCGGCTTGTTCGCTCTCTCAAGGTGTTAGACTGGAATTTTCTCGAATCTGGACGGTTGATTTTGAGATTCCCGAATCTCACCCACGTTGATTTGGTCAATGGATGTGTGGCTTTGTCGAGAAATTCAGGTATTTTGGTTAATCATAGAGTAGTTTCTGTGCATGTTGGTTCTAGGTTCTTACCAAATTGGCGTGTCTGCGAGGGTATTCTGCTCTCTGTTGAAATGGTTGATAGGGGGCTAAAAGTACTTGCCAATGGCTGCCATAATCTGCGCAAACTTGTGGTGATTAATGCCAGTGAATTGGGGTTGTTGGATGTGGCGGAAGAGTGTTCAAAACTGCAAGAACTTGAGTTGCACAAGTGTAACGATAAAGTCTTGCGTGGGATTGCGGCGTATGAGAACCTGCAAATCTTGAGACTCATTGGAAATCTAGAGGGATTCTATACTTCTTTGATTTCTGATATTGGGCTTACTATTTTGGCCCAGGGTTGTAAAAGGTTGGTGAAGCTTGAGTTTTGGGGTTGTGAGGGAAGCTTTGATGGGATAAAAGCAATTGGACAGTGTTGTCAAATGCTTGAGGAACTGACTTTTTGTGATCACAGGATGGAGGCTGGGTGGTTGGCTGCCATTTCGTTTTGTGAGAATTTGAAGACTTTGAAGTTTCTTTCCTGTAAAAAGATTGATCCTACTCCAGGACCAGATGAGTATTTGGGTTCTTGTCCTTCTCTTGAACGCTTGCATTTGCACAAGTGTCAGCTTCGGGAAAAGAGAAGCTTAAGGGCATTGTTCAGGGTTTGTGAAGCTGTGCGGGAGGTTGTTTTTCAAGATTGTTGGGGATTGGATGATAACATATTCAGTCTGGCAAGCGTTTGCAGGTAATGGATTTTGTGTTCTGTATCCTTTTGTTTAATCTTCCCATAAGGCATGATTGCTGTGTGGTCAAGTTGAGTGATTTAGGAATCCAAGTCTGGAAGGAGTTAGATTATTAGTACCACTGGGTGGGATAATATGAGGCTTGTTCAAGTATCAGAACTGAAAAAGAAATTGAAATTGAGCTGGTTGGCTGAAAACAGAAATAATGTGGGCTAGACATGGATGGTAATGATTTGAAGGGGAATTAAAATGTTAATATGGGATAATGGTTTGTTTAGATTTCTCCTTCTAATTTAAACATTCACCGCCGAGGTGTCATATTGTAGTTAGTTTAAGGGAGTTTGATATAAGTACATAATGTTGTATCTGGTACATAATGCTTTTTTTATAAAAAGAGTTTGTGGCTTATTCTGGTGGTTGAGAACCTTTAACTGTGTTAATAAGGAAGATTGAGATGTGTGAGGTAAGGTTTTTGTTTAGTATGATAACCATATGTTATTTATGTATAATTCTATTGCTTAGTAGGTGAAGTTGGATATACTTGAATAGCCAGCTTCTCTCCCAAATTCAAAACCCTTTCTTGGGTTTTAGTGCTAAATAAGCATATGTTGTTTATTAACGATTGCTTAGTGGGTGAAATTGGATCTAAATAGCCAGATTCACTCTCTAATTCAAAATCCTTCCCTGGGTTAACAGAAAGTAAAGAACTTGTACTATTTTGTTTGATTGAATATTTACCGGTTTTATTTTTTCTTCACAGGAGGGTAAGACATTTATCTTTAGAAGGATGCTCGTTGCTGACAACACAAGGCTTAGAGTCTGTGATTCTGTCCTGGCAGGAACTTCAAAGCCTAAAAGTGGAATCATGTAGGAATATGAAGGACAGTGAAGTCTCTCCTGCTCTTTCAACCTTGTTCTTCGTTCTGAAAGAGTTGAAATGGAGGCCAGATAACAGATCCCATCTTATATCATCACTGGCCGGGACTGGCATTGGAAAGAGAGGTGGTAAGTTTTTCAAAAAGACAAGTCGAGAAAGTATATCTATAGGATTAGCATCTGCAATGTGACTGTTGGCACTGTAAATGGTCATGGCGTGTCCAATATGCTATGATCTTTGATCATTCCGCTGGTTAGCGAAGTATGTTGATAACAGCAAAGAGCTTGCCATTTATGCAAAAAGGAGAAAGTATATCTATAGGATTAGCATCTGCAATGTGACTGTTGGCACTGTAAATGGTCATGGCATGTCCAATATGCTATGATCTTTGATCATTCCGCTGGTTAGCAAAGTATGTTGATAACAGCAAATAGCTTGCCATTTATGCAAAAAGGAGACAGTTGATATTTGGAGATCCCTTCTGCAGCTCTTCTCGTGTTGCGTGCTGGCTGGAATTTTGATTTGTATACAAATATCTCTGTTAACACGAAGTGATGTCATACAGCCGGGTTTGTATTAATAGTTAGCAGAATAGGTTTATACATAAATGGTGAATTGTAGCCATCCAGACTAAGCTTAGTTGTTCAAAAACATATATAGCTATTCGAAAACATAGTTCTTGTTCATTATGATTATTAGCAATCATTTCATTTTCTGTTATCTGTTGGCTGCCTGGGGCAATTACATTTGAGACCATAATCGGAGCATGAAACTTTTTTTAAAACATTAAGTAAATAAGCAATTTATTTACTCATAACTTTTTTATGTCTGAAAATGTAGTCAAAATTCTTATCAAGTAATTCAAATAAAGGTGTTGAAGAGTAAGGGATAGTAATGGGGTGGTTGACCCGTCTCCCATGGGCCACTCATACTCCATCATCCCACACCCTTCGATACTCCTGAACTATTCCGATGGCGGGTATAAAAACTTCTTTGTTTCTTATTGAACAAGTGAAATTTTTGTCCTATCATCTATCCCATCACTCTATTCATACTCATCGTATAAATTTTATTTAATTATATGTAAATTATTTATAATTTATTTTTAATAAAGTAAAAAATGATAACTTATCATATTAAATGTATATACGCATAAATACTTAAAAAGAGGGTGGGCCATATAAAGCAAGTAAGATATTTCTTGTACTAGTCTTATTCTCATACAAACTAAGAGGGACTCCTTTCTTCTTTTGTTTTACATCTTGTATTTTATCACATTTATCCTTCTTTTTATAATGACGCAAATAAATAATCGAATCTTTTTTTGATAATAAACTTTTTTGTGTTACACCAAGATTAAGAAATTATTGGCTATTTATTACTTCTCCATGGTATTGGATGGTTATCAAAATGAATATAATAAATTGTGATAGATGTTCTAACGATTAGATAACTAACTCAATCTATATCAATATAAGACTCTAAGATGAAGAGAAAAAAAAGCACAATTTCTAAATTTTATTTTTAAGTAATACAAAAGTTTATTTAAAATATAGAGGTGAAATTAACACGAAAAATGCATGAAATCGTTCAATAAATGACCATAAAAATAGTGTATGCGTAATTAATAGTCAAGTATATGAATATGCGTAGAATGTAACAATAAGTTCAAAAACTTAAAAGAACATATAATATCATTATTAAGTTTTAAGTTCTATTCTACGTATATGAATATGTGTAGAATGTAACAATAAATTCAATGACTTAAAAGAACATGTAATATCATTAGTGAGTTTTAAGTTCTATTCTATTAAAATATTTGTTTGATTTGACTATTGACGGTTGATACGTAATTTGCTAGATAATTAAATTTTGATACTCAATAACATATAAGAACCATTATCATTAAGGATTATATTGTCTATATATATATTAGAATAAAAATACATTATTTACCACATTTGAGAGAGAAAAATGAGATATTTTTATAGTCAAATAAATAAAATCAATTGTTATAGAGAACGTGGAAGAAATGACAAACTACTTTCCTTTAACTTGTTTTAAGTTATATATAGAGACATCTTGACGCTGCATTATAGGTTTTCACTCTCTCTAGTAAAGATGATAATCTGTTAAATGCATGTAAATCTATGAATTAAGTTATTGTATAAGAAGACAATTTGGAATCATCTTTGGCACATCAAACTTTAGGAGAATCACAAAATCATTTAGTAGAGATTTATCAATAAAGCCTTCTAGATAAGCCTAAAAAGGAAAATTATATAATAAACAATATTTATCTTTACATTATAACATGCAAAATATACAATCATCTATTCATTAAATGCTCAATTACAAGAATCATATGAAAGCATCTAGTTAAGAGATTAATATTGATACATTATCAGTTCATAATGTGAATGATACGCTTATAGATATACAGATCAATTTAGAAATAATCATCTACAAAAAAATATTTTAGGGAAGAATTCTATTTTGAGTCCGTCATAATTGACTCACTTGGATTATGCAGGAAAAAAGTTACTATTGTAAAAATTACCATTTAAGCTCTTTTTTCTTATAGATGGTTGCAGAAGCTCTACAAATGCTTTTTTTTTTTTTTCCTAACTTGAAGCCATTTCTTCTTGCATAAAACCAATTATATGTGTGACTTTATAATTTTTTTATGACGTTAAATTTCATAATTAATATGTATTTTTTGTTCACATAATATTCTTGTAACTATTTTAAAATTGGACAAATTCTTAATCATTTGGTAATGGAAATTTTAAGCAATTTTGCTCAGTCCTCAAACTGCTAATGACTTAGGGTTTTTTAAAACCGTAATCAGAATCGATTCAAAAATGATTATTAAGGCATTCACCTCATTTTTGTGTCAAAATTTTGATTACCAATTTTTTCAGTTTTATCATAAGAAATAAATTTTAATAAATTTTTTAGCCCATGAACCCGGACCAAATGATTGGGCTCTAGACATGGTCTTAGGCGCTGTCATTTAGAAACGAATCTTCTGCATGAAAATGGTGATTAAATCATTTTAACTGCTCGCGAAGCAGATTAGAACGAGACAGAACCGAGAATTGGGGAGACAGGAGTGGAGAAGAAGATGAAGAAAGACAAGGAAGTGGAACCATTAGCGACTTCATCAAATACAAACCCTAAAGTAAACAAGTTCGACAGTGGCGATGATGAAGACAGTTCCAGCAAGAACGGCCATCGCATCTTCTCTTCTCCGCAATTCTCTCCTCGAAACGCTTCTTCCAAATACGATTTTGTCAAGGTTCTTAGTTCGTTCTATTTCCCCTCGCTTTCTCTAGTTTTCGATTCTATCCTCCTGTTTATTTGGCTCTCCAGCAAATCCATTAATATTTTTTTGGTAGAAAAATCCACTACCATGTTAACTGAGTTAACTGAGCTGGATTTTAGAAGAAATCCTTCTCCTCAAATATTATTCTTATGAGTTATGTTGCATAGAGGACTTTGTTTAATTCAATTCAGTTAACCGTGTTGTTTTGGACCATTTTTGGTGCTATCCACGCGTGTGTTCGTGTGTGATGTTTTACAGGTCAAGGTGTGGTTGGGGGATAATGCTGATCACTACTACGTTTTGTCCAGATTTTTGCTCAGCAGAATGTTAACTGTCACGAAGGTCTTTGATAATCTCAACTTTGTTCAATATAGATGCATATTTTTGCAAGTTGATATATGCTTATGTTTGGTTAGGGTACCTGCTAAAATTCTGGTTGTTGTGTTACTTCATATTGATCGTTCAAATCCTATTCCATTATGGTCCAATTGGTTGTGAAGAGAATATTAAAGTTTTTAATATTAAAGTTGCCAACTGAAATTAGACTACAGCATGTTACATCCATGGAACTCAAATTAATGGTGGCAACATATGGCAGTTGATTAACCAAGTTTGAACTACACCTATTACATTTGCTACACCCAGTATTTGATTGTAACATATAGATGTCTTAGTTGCCAAATTTTTATTGGAAAAGGATGATGATTAGTTACAGAGGATGACCTTCCTTCTTCTGGTGTCATGAGCACATTATTGATTCCTAAATTTTGCACCATTTATCATCACCTGTGAATTAGCAAATTTTAAGTGCTTTTTTTGTTTTAGCTATCTTCTAGATTCTTTTTTCAAGACACTTTTAATTTTGTATGATCTGCAAGGGCCTTGCCAATATTATATTTTGAGAAAGAGTGGAAATATTTTTGGAAGTGGCTGTGGTATTTTCTTTCTTTTATTCTTTTGTTTTATGTATTGAAATAGTGTGAATAAGGAGTCATAATCACATCTTCAAAAACTGTTTACCATTACATTAACCTCATGGTTTCAGATTCCCAATCATGTTGCTATTAAAATTGCGCTTGAACTCAAGAAGCTGCTCATAGACAACAGTCTTCTGGATGTGTATGCCATCCCTCCTTATCCCTTTTTCTAAGAAGATGTTTGCTTGCATTCAGGGGCGCTAATAATCAGTTTCTACATTATTTACAGCTCTCAATCTGATCTGGAAGCTAATTTATTTAAGGTATGTCTTCCTGTTATCATGCAATGAAGATAGTCAAAACTAGAGCTTTTTTTTGGTTTCCTCAATGGTAGATGTGAAAATGGTGAATACTGTGATTTTTTATTTTATCTTTTGGAAATAATATATGAAATTACTCACAAGAACCAAGGAAGTGCAACCTGTATACCAAGCATTGATAAATTAATCAAAACATCTATTAGGTCTCCAAGATCATCACTAGTAAGCAGCGGTTGACTCTTAATTAAAAACCTAGAATCCGGAACCAATAGTCTTTGCACTTGTCAAATTAGATTCTATACTCTCAAAACCTCTCTTGTTCTTTTCCTACCAAAGGGCCCAAAAGGTAGCCAGAAGGATAATTCCAAGCCTCTTATCCCCATGGATGTCCTTCCAAGCTCGGAGTTCCTCCTTAACCAAGCTAGCAACAACCTAGTTAAAAACCAACAAGCCATACACTCAACTCCAAAGACAAAATAAAAACGGGCATCAAGAAAGAATATGACTGAAGCATTCTTCATCTCTCTTGCATCAGTAACATCCATCCACAAGAATGTTCCCCCTCCTAATTAGCTTATTCAAGGTTAGAATGCATCTCAAGAGAAGAAAGCCATACTTGGACTCTCCTTAACCTTCTAAATAAGAATAGTTGGGAAGTCCTCCTGCTCACATCTAGCATTGCTCAAGTGCTCGTATTGGGATTATTTCAAAAAAAAAAAAAGCATCTTACTCTGAAAATGCTGGGGAATTCAACTTCCAAATAAGTATTCCACTTTCGAGCCATTCCCTTGATCAACGAGATGGGCTCCAATAGCTTCACATCATCCAACGTTCCCAATCGTTCAAGTTCCTAATCAGTTCTGTACACCATGTTTCACAACCTTGAGTACCCACCAAGAACTTCTCAACAGTAGCATCCTTATGACGAGCAACAACAAAGATGTTAGGCTACTTCTAAGCTAAAATCGTCTTCATGCCTCCGCCCACTCATCCATCTAGAATCTCACTTACTTTCCATTTTGCACATCCTTGGAAATTGCCTTGCCTTGAATAGATTTTCTTCCACAACCCTACTCCACATGGGCCTTTCTGGAATTTAGACAACCAACCCATATCTTCCACATATTTTACATTGATGACCCTCCTCCAAAGATTGACTTACTCCCCCATAAACCTCCATACCCACTTACCATGAACATCTCCATTAAACCTACTAGCAATCTCAAACCCAAGCCAAACCTACTGAATTGGTTATTTCAGTCTTTCCCAAGCCATTAGATGATACTCTCTTTCCAAAATTGTCACCCGAAAGGAAAATATATTGAGTCCTTTCTGATTTGTTAGCCACCTCAGATGGTATCATGTTCAATGATTAGGTAGATGGGGATTTTCGCTAGAGTGCTTCTGAGAAGAGTCAACCTCCCTCCAAAAAGAAGCCTTCTCTTCCACCCAACCAACCACTCTACTCACCACAAGATCCCAAGTAGCAACCTCTGTAAATTTGGCTCCCTACGGCATCTTTAGGTACTTTTTAGGAAATTGACTTCCTAACACTCTTCTCAATTTTCAGACCTCTGAATAGAACCCACCTCCTTTGCTTTGAGGAGTAGTTTATTCAGCGCCTACATTACCACAATGAAAAGTAGCAGTAATAAGGGGTCTCTCTGTCTGATAGCTCTCACCCAAAAGAAACTGGATGGGCCCCCCCCGTCAACCATAATTGCAAAGGACGCCGATACAATTCACACCTTAATCTATCTCCCCCATTTATCTCCAAATACTAATTTTTCTAGCATGTAAAGCACAAAGTTCCAGGTCACATAATTGTAGGCTTTTTCCATGTCAATTTTACACAAGATCCCTGGTCCAGAATCTGTCCATCCCCAAGGAAGGCATGTTGACAATCACCAGCTTGGAGGATCTAGATTAAGCTTTTTGATATTTTTATTTTGGTGTGGGTATCCCTTCCTCTGCAAACGTTTCTTGAGTTCTTCTGTAAAAGAGTATGGGTCAAAAGAAAAAGGAAGATTGTGAATGGGTCCTACATGTGCAAAGGCGTCACAGGGACAGTTAACCATCTCTTACTCTAGTTCCTGGAGTCTTATAAATTGTGGAGTTTGGCTGACAGTTTGCTGAGGATAAATTGGGTTGTGGCTAGATCGATCAAAGAGGAACCTTGGGCTTGGCGGAGTATTTGCAGTTCTAAGGAGTATAATAGTCAACTTGGTCTTATATCTTTAGCTACTTTTTAGATTATATGAAAAGAAAGAAACAGGAAAACTTTTGATATTTAAAATAAAAAAATAGGAAAACTTTTGAGGGTACTGTTTTAACTTTTATTGTAGAAAGGATATGTGGTTACATACCCTAAGTTTTTTGATTAAGAATGACCCTCTTTATTTTTGGGAGGACTTTGGATCTAATTGATGTTTTAATTGATATGTAAATATTTTTGTATACGATATGTATCCCCTTAATGCCTTTAATACTGTACTTTTTTATTTTTTTTAAAAAAAACTGTTTTTATAGATGTTTTCGTTCGGGACTTTGTTATCTGTGGCACAAGCTGGTTAAGAGTAGTACCAGTCTTTTTGATTAGAATTCTTTTCTCCTTTGATGGATTTTCCTTTTCATCAGGAGAATCTTTTGTCCTACCGACCTCTTCTCCTTGATATGATCTTCTTTCGCCTTTCTTTTTTTGGTTTTAGTGGAGGATACTTTTTTCTTCATACTTGTATTCTTCTCTTTCTTTTCTTAATAATACGTCATTTTCTATGAAAGAAGGGATATCTTGTCCTCTAGTTTTGTGATTTGTTTTGTTTGTTCTAAAAATGCTTTTTTTTTACATCTGAAAAAAGAGTATGTGTTGCAGAAGAATGGGCGAGGTTCTGTAGCCAAGAATACATATACTTGCAGGAGCCCCTGGAAAGCCATTTTGCAGTTTTATGACACTTTCATCCCTCCTATTTGATTAAAAGTGGCTATGTCTCCCGTGTTTGTAGCTACAACGGATCAGCAGGTTAATACTGAGGAGGACCGGGTGATTTGGAAACTGGAAAAGCATGGTGGATTCTCTGTAAAATCCTACTATAACATTTAATGAGGGTTGATTGTGATAGGAATCCCAATTTCCCGGTGAAGCAGATGTGGAAAGCTAAGGGGCTCCCTAGCATGGCAATTTTTTGCTTGGGAAGCTTGCAAGGGGTGCATCTTAACCATTGATAAGTTGAGATCTAGGGGGTCTGATTCTACCAAACAGATGCTATTTATGCATAAAAGCAGAAGAATCCTGTAATTACTTATTGCTGTGGTGTCCTACGGCCTTTGGTTTATGGAGCATGATCTATAGCTTATTAGGTATCAGTTGGATGATGTCGGGGTCTGTAAGAGAGGAAATGTGGGTGTGGGAAGGTATACATATTAATAGAAGGGTGTTAAACTAATTCCATTGACCATTTTTTGCGTGCTTTTGAAGGAGAGTTTGGATGCTTTGGAAGGGGAGAAATTCTATGGCTTTTGAGAGCAAAGAGATAGAATTGTATAGATTGAGAGATAGATTGTTGCATTATTTTGGGTTTATTTTGTTAGAACATGACATTATTATAAATGAAGATTTTGGGAATGTCATCTACATCTTAACTATATTGTTAATCTTTTATACATGAGCGGTATCCATTTTTTAGTACCTCATCAATAAATACTTCACACTTTTTATTTCAAAAAAAAAAAAATGTCTCCTGTGTTTGTTCTATGAAGATCTATGGCTTAGAAATCTTCCTGGTTAAATTTTCCCCTTGGCTTTATAATCTTTCTTCACATCATCATGATGTCATAAGTCATTTCCTTTATCAGAGTTGATGGGCAAACCTCTTGGAATTTATTATTCTTTCGAGATCTCTATGGTTGAGAATATAAGAGATGACTTCCTTGCCTAAAACTTATGCCTTTTTGTGCTTCTCTTTTACCTGATGGCAAACTGTGGATGTTGGAGTCTTCTAATTGGTTCTCTTGCAAATCTCCATTTTCTCATCTCAGTCATAATTCCTCTAGCTTCAATCATTCCTCTAGCCTTGATAAAATGTCCATTTTATTAAATAAGTAACTGATTATGTCTATTTAGATGATACTCGATAATAATTTCTGTTTAGTATCAAAATATGCTTTCTTAGGAAATTTAAAGAATTGATTGAAGAAAGAAAATGTTAATTTATAAAGATTTACATAACAAGTACATAAAAGTTAAATTAAATTATTATAATAATATTTATGACACAATCTTATACATAACATGTATAACAATGTAATATGTTGTTTTTAATTGATTTTACAATTAATTTATAGTAGGAAAAATATTATAAATTTAATTTTATAAAATAATTTAACACGCTTTGTACACATAAAACCTAGTCCCATGTGAAAGAATTGAGGGGAACACATATGTGAACATCCTAGCATTTCTCTCCAACTATAATACCCTTTGAAAGTTACGTAGGGAAGCTAATTTAGAAAATACCTTATCTGACAATACAAATTCAATAAGGGATACTACTTTTTATGAAAATATCCCACCTCTAACTGGAATATTCTCATGTGATGATATGTTCAGCTTATGGAGCGGCGAGGTTATGGAGAAGAGTATATAAGTCGCTACAAGATGATGACCAGGTCAGTACGCTTCTAAGAAACTAGATCTTACTTCCACCCCCCTCAACTTCATCTTTTCCAGTTTAAATCTATACAATCTTTGCCTTGAATGCTGAGTTTTTACATTCTCATTACAATTTGCTACCTATTATTTTTTGAGTCTTACAACACTTTGTCCTTTTGCAAAAGTTTAATGAGTTCTTTTTGCTTTTACAAGTCAAGTTTTACCATGTTGCCTCCATGTAAATTGTTTTGGTTTTTGTTTGTTATCATTATCAAGTATCCGCTATGATCTTTGAAGCATCTATTTATTATGGACAACTATGGCATCTTTTCTTTTCTGTTTTTTCCCTTCATTTCTTTAATTATTCTTTTGCTGTGTCAAAGGATGAGTAGATTGTAGATTAAGTCTCAATAGAAAGAGGACCTGTTGATCTTTTTTTGTTCTGCTAGAGTTGACCATTTTGGTAACAAGGACATGGGTTCTGGACTAGCTGATAAGTAAATTGCAACAACTATAGATAGAAATACCATCTTTTGATTTTTTTTAGTAATAAAAAGGATGGAAAGTGAGTATGAGGAATGAGGATATGGTGTTCTTATATAAGAAGAAACAAAATCCAAAGATATGACTGTTTTGGAGGCTTACAGGGTAACTAACGGGCACACGGTATGGTTAATTAATACTAAGAGGAATTTGAATGATTGGAAGGTTGAAGAGTTTGAAGACTTGATGTCTACTCTTGAATCTGTGCAGGTGTCGGATAGTGATGACCAGGTGGTATGGAATCTGGAAAAAAATGGAATATTTTCAGTCACTTCATATTATAAGTTCTTAAATGAGATGGGTGCTGAAAACAGAAGATTTTTCCCTGCTAAGCTGATTTGGAAGACTAAAATTCCTCCACGCATTGCTTTTTTTGCATGGGAGGCATGCTGGGAAAGAATCCTTACTTTGGACAGGTTGAAAAGTAAAGGCACGATTATTGTAAATTGTTTGCTACTGCTGTTTTAAGGCTGAAGAAACTTGCAATCATCTACTACTGTGGTGTCCTACTGTTTCTAACCTATGGTGCAGGATTTATGGGTGGTTAGGTATCAATTGGGTTATTTCGGGTTTGGTTGGGGGGAGATTTGGGCTTGGGATGGTTTATATGTAAAAAGAAACATTGCTAGCTTTATCCCTTTGACCGTTTTTTGGGTCAATTAGAAAGAGTAGAATAGAAAGGATTTTGATAGCATAGAGAGTAGTTCTAATATATTAATTGATAGATGGATACACTTGTTTGGGTCAATTGTGCTAGGTCATGACATCATTAGTGATGGAGATTTTGGGGATGTCATTGATGCTCTAACTTCATTGTAGAGGTTTTATACATGGGTGGTACTCCCCATTTTTGGTTCCTTGTGAATAATACTTTACACTTTTTATTTCAAAAAAAAAAAGGAGAAACAAAATCAATACACAAATAAAAGAGGGAAAGATGGCTAGTTTAAATAGAAAAAAAAAAGAGATACCCTCCCATTCTCTTGCAGAATAGATAAAGGCGAATCCTGAAAAATTGTCATGTGTCCTTCCCTACTTTGAAGCCATATAAATCATCCTGTACCAAATGACTTTTTTTTTTTTTTTAAATATGAATATGGTTAACTCGATGGTTTAAGAATTCTGGCATTGTGGTCCAGCAATAAAACCCAATATCTAGGAAAAGGTGATCCTCTCCATAGTATTTTTTTAGAACATGAATATGGTTAGCATGATGGTTAAGAATTCTTGCATTATGTTCCAGCAATAAAACCCAAAATCTAGGAATAGGTGTTCCTCCCCATAGTATTTAATGCTTTAATTCTTCCCAAAACTTTTTAAATAATTACAAGAAAACAACACATCAAGAGTGGTTGTGCAAACTTAACACTCCCAAAAGAGGGCCACAACTTAGTCCAAAGTTGTGAAGCTTCTTGACAGTGCAAGAACAAGTGAGTACTATTCTTCAAAATCTTATAGAACACTATCTAAATATTTGGGAAAGTAGTTCTAATTCAAAATTACCTTTGAGGTTCTTCTAAAAAAAAAGGTATATATAATATATATATTTGTACCACCTTTGAGGCCTGTCTTAGTGTTAATTCTGTGAAGTTTTGTGCTCTAAATAAAGATTTTGACTTTATGGGGAACTTCCACATTCCAATATGACTCAAAAAGGCAAAGAAGAATTCACAAGAGAATGAATATGAAGATTCTGGTAGGAGCCAGGACTTCATTTTCTCTTTTTGTTCTAACAAAAAAATGTAATGACAGAAAAGGGACAACAGTAGATGTCATACTAGAAGTTCATTACCTCGATTGAACGCTGGTTCTATTGCACTGTTGGAGCCCAGTTTAGAAGAAGGAAAACATGAAGAAGGCCAATGAGAAGTTGGAGTTGGGTGATTAGGTTGTGGAGAACTTCGATGAGCTATGGGATGCTACGAAGGGTTATTGTAAAAATATTTGTAAATAGTCTTTCTCTTGCTGATTCTTTCATTCCCAAAATGAACAGAATGATGAATGGACTGAGTGACCCATTCTCCGAGAAGGAAATTCTAAAAGAACCCATGTGCTGTAAAGGTCACTAGGCCTTGTGCTCGGATCATCTAGCTTCTCTTTAAAAGACTTGGACAGTGGTTAAAGATGATTTCCTGGCTGTATTATCCAATTTTTTCTAAAAGGGCGTCTTTTGTTTTTAGCCTCAATTGTACCTTCTTGGTGCTACTTTCAAATGCTGAAGGGGTTTTTAATAATAAAGTACTTCAGACCTGTTAACTTGGTAGATTGCATATAGGAACTCATTGCAGAAGTTATATATAGGAGATTGGGGTGGTTGGCTTACCCTATGGTGGATTTCCTTCAACATGCTTTTGTGGATTGGAGGCAAATATAGGATTTTGCATTGATAGTCAACAAGGGACTTGGGCCAAAAGAAGTGCATGAAGGGGTTAATTTTGCAAACTTGATACAAAGAATACTTATAATCACATGTTTTGAAATTTTCATTTTTGTATGTTGAGGAGGCTTGGTTTTGGCACTAAATGGTGTTCATGATAAATGCTTGTATTTGATCCTCTATCCCCCTGCAATTTATCATTGTAATGGAGTTTCTGAACTTGCAACCTACGGGCAAAAGCTTATGGCCATTATGCTACCGTTTGTGCCAACAATTTGTGCCTTTTTTTGTTGTTTTACTTATAAGGAGAATATCTCATTCTCCAATTTTAAAATTCTCCCCTCTTTTTTAGTCGAATTTCTTCTTTTATCAAAAAAAGGAGAACCTGAACAAAAGGCTTGTCAAAGCTAAGGAGCAACAAATTGTTGAGAGTTGGTTGTGGCAGAAGGAGGCGAGGTGGTGGAAATGACCCACCTTCTTTCTACCAATGATGCTACTATTTTGCAAGCTCCATTGTGATGCTCTCCTTTCTTTTATCTTTCTAAGCCATCTTTTTTCTTAAGATTGACATGTCAAAATCGAAGTTGGTCCCCTCTCAGGAAAGATTTGAGTATGGATTCTCTAGTTGGCATTTTGGGGGTGCAAGGTGTCTACTTCACTTTGGAAGTACCTAAAGTTACCACTAGGAGCCAGATTCAAAGATATGGTAGGATGGGGAGCTTGTGGTGTCTACATATTGAGAGAAGGCTTGCTTGTTGGTAACATGGTTTCTTGTCCTGAAGAGGTAGACTCAACCTCATAAAAATTACCCTTTCCAATTGCCAACATATTACTTGTGTTTGTTTTAAATCTTAGTGTGGCGAAAAGATTGGAAACACTCAAATGCTGTTTTTTGTGGGTTATTGGAGGCATAGAGGAAGTTCCACTTACTGGGTTGGATGGAGTTAAACTCCTTATCCTTCTTGAGGAGTAAGAGGGTGGGGGCTTGGCATTAGAACCCTCACTTGTTTCAGTAAAATTTTGCTTTGGCATTGGGTTTATAGACTCGTGAATGCTGAGGATAGTCTTTGGTCGAAGGTGATTAGGGCCAAGTGTTTTGGTGTGTTGACAGGAGTTGAAGGGTCAAACACTCTAAAGCCCCTCATTGCTTGGGTCTTTGGAAAAAATCAACTCTGGTTGGTTGACTTAAATGAGTTCATTGAGATGATAGTTGGTTCTGGGCATAGTGTGAGCTCTAGGCATGATGATTGGAGTTAAGGAGGGCCCTTAGATTAGCAGTTTTCCCATTTGTCCTTTATTGCTAGAAGGAAAGATGATTGGTGAGTGAATTTTTCTCCTTATCTTCTAGCTATAGGTGGTGGATTGTGGATTTTACTAGAAACCTGAATGACAATGGGTTTGATGAATATGTGAAGGTTCTTCAACACTCTTCCCGCCTCCATTTCCTCATTGAGGGGAATGATAAACTGGTGACGAAACTAGATGCTTGTGGCTCTTTAACAATGGAATGTTCTATTATCATTCACTTACTTTTTGCCCCATTGTGATTCCCTTGGAAGTTCATGTGGAAGCTTAGATCTTCTTCTAAGATTGCCTTTTTTCTTGGTAGATAATGTGAAGTTGGACTTTTACTATTGATAATCTTTGAAAGAGGTGTAAGATTTTTGCTAATTGATGTTTCCTATCCATGAGGGTTTTGAGACAAGGGTCATCTTCTTTGAGGTGTTGCTCTCCTTGCCATTGCATGACTCTCGAGTCCTCAGCTTGAGTTTGGTTATGGCTTCTATGGCTGATGAGATATGGGTGTGGCATTGGACTTGCAGTGATGAGTGCAGAAAAAATCTCCTCTTTCTTACACCCTTGCTACCATGTGGGTCATTTGGAAGTTAAGGAATGGGACTTCTTAGGGCTTATTTTTTTCTTTTTATAGCCTTAAGGATTTGGGGTTTTAAGACCTTAAGTTTTCTGTTTAAGACTATTGTCTTATCTATGAAGAGGATCTGAGATACCTCATTGATCTTTTGACCGATTTATAACTATTTTATATGGGGTTGGGCCCCTTTGGTCTAGTATAAGGACGAGACTCAAGATGGGTTCTTTCACCATCTTAGAGTGGTATCACTGGTCCCCGTCTTTCTCAAAGAAGTTTCTTGCACTTTTAGTGAAGCTTTAATTGTGTTTACAAAGTGATATCAAGCAAAAGCTCAATCAACTAATACACTTTGTTGTCTCCCTTTAAATGTACCCTAGGAAAGAAGAACAAGAGTTGCCTCTCCTAGAAGTAATTGAAAGGAAGAAGCCATCCCTATTCTGAGTTGTTTAGATATATTTCTTAGGCTTTTTCTTGCCCCTTTCCTCTCCCCCCCCCCTCCAACCCCCCCAGCCCAAAAAAAAAAAAAGAAAAAGAAAAAAAGAGAACCCTTTAATACAAAAAACTATTCTATATGGGTGTGGGGAGAGGAGGGAGGCTGTGTATAAAGCAATGTTAGATGTGACTTCACAATTTTTCTTTTCCACAAGATCATGTGAAATAGTATGGTTCTTAATTTTTAATGTAGAGGAAAATTGGTTAATTTAAATGCATTTGATTTCATGTATGTGTGGTTATTAGGTATTACTTGTTTCCTACTTAAAAGAGAGGAAAAGTGATACGACAAGAAGTAACTCTCAGTTTTAAAATATTTGACACTGTTTCCAGTCATTTTTTTTCAGATTTCACCACCAAAGAGTGCCTCTGGTAATCCTTGTCTGTGGAACTGCTTGTGTTGGGAAGTCCACTATAGCCACCCAACTTGCCCAAAGGCTAAATTTGCCGAATGTTTTACAGGTTTGCTCATCACTTGCGCAAGGTTTTCCAAGGGCTACTTATTTTCAGGATGCACACTGATACTGTTATCTATGATTTATTGTTACAGACAGATATGGTTTATGAATTGCTACGAACATCAACAGAGTATGTTATGATTCTCTGTTTTTTACTTATTTTTAATGACTGAGTTCACTGCTGCAAGGCTCCATCTTGTTTTCAGATACTCCTATAGAGGGGGTTCTACTAAATGGCCCAATAACAGTAACTAAAGATATTTTCCTCAGAGATATATGATATAAAGAATCCAGACTTTTGTGGAATGGAGTTTAGTGAAATGGAAATTGTGTGCTTATGACAAGGAGGATATGTAGCACACAAGTCGTTAGTTGTTTTAAAATGTTTCTACAGTTCAATTTATTAATACCTATAGTGCGTTTCGTCTCTTTTATTTCAAAAAAAATTAATACTTATAGTGCGTTGTATGGTTTTTTTGGTTAGTTACAATTTTTAATAATGCCAGCTGCAATGTTGTCCTAAATTTTGATGCCTGATTTCATCACTTTTCTTGTCCTGTTTAGTGCTCCATTGGCCTCAACTCCTGTATGGGCACGGAATTTCAGCTCCTCAGAGGAATTAATTACTGAGTTTTGTCGAGAATGCCGGATCGTTCGAAAAGGTGATTTCTGTTCTGCCATCCACGTCTTGCAAGTGTTTTATTTATTTTTCTAATATCAAATTACAGGGGTAATTTTAACTTTTTAAGCACATATTTTCTTTGGTTTTTAAAGTTCTAAAATCTTCTAATGCTTATTTCCCAGGTTTGGCTGGTGATTTGAAGAAAGCAATGAAAGATGGAAAACCAATTATAATTGAGGTACATTTGTGTTTTTTTTTTCAACTAAAAAAAAAAACGTTTTATTATAATATAAAAAGGAAATGATATTAGGAGGTGTGATAACCCATATTCAAGGTATATACAATTCTCATAAAGAGAAAAGATCCATTAAATCAACAAAGTTAATCCCATGAAACATATAATAAATTTAGATAAGCTATGAAATAAGCCAATGATGAGGATTAAAGTGAGAGGGCGTTGAGGAATTTTAGTGGGCTCTATTCTTCCTCTCTTCTAAGTGATTCAAAAGATGGTATTGGGGATGACATAAAAATTTCTTTCTACACTTCACAGCTGGGATCTCTTTCCATGCTCATAAGTCATCCTTGATGAAAGCATCGTTAAGGTTAGGGAGGTTCCAAATTGAATCCCAACACCTTCTACTTTAGAGCACAAAGAAGATGACTTGGTATTTTTGTTATGACCATGACACAAGAAGCATCTGTTTACCAAAATTCTACCTCTCTTCTGGTAGTTTTCGATAGTTAGGACCCTTTTCCATTCTACACTCCATGTTAAGAACGCGACTCTAAGTTTGGCCTTCATCTTTGACACTTTCTTATAAGAAAAATAACCCAAAATCTTGTTTGACATTATCAAGTGACCCCAAAGATGGCATGTAGGATGATGAATAAAAGCTTTTTTCAATACTTCATAGTCGGAATCCCCTTCCTTGCCCATCCTTGATTGAAATACCTATCCCTAGTTGAGGTTAAGGAGATTGAAATGAATCTCAAAGCTTGAAGATGGCTTGGGTTCCTTATCAGCATGACATAAGAAACATTGTTGTCCCCGTTGGGGTCCTTTGCATGTTGTCTCCTATGTGAAGAAAGCTATTTCCATGTGGTCTTGGTCTTCTACACTTGCGTCTAGAGGAAGCAATCCAATATCTTGTTCAACATTATCAGTGAGTGTAATAAAATTTAATTTTTTTTTATAGAAAAGGACGTATTATTGATAAAGAGAAGTGAAAATTACAAAAAAGCAGTACATAAGATATCTAACCAAACAAAAAGTAAGATGGACAACAAAACATAAAAGAATAAAGTGAAGGACAAAAAAATGACAACTGATCACGTGACTATTGCATCGCAGTTCCTATGGAGGATAGTTAGAGAGATGTCAAAGTATTTCCCTTGAGCCTTAGCTCATAGGGAAGCCAAAAGGGTCATTCTCTCCCATAAAACTGTCCGGAAGGATTGCCAAATATTCGATGATTTGTTTCCAGCCAAATTGTCATAGACCTGCAAAGAATGCTCCTTGCAGCTGCAGTCTTGCTTCTTCCTTATCTCTATACTGCCAATATTGGAATCAATGAAGCATTCCAATGAGAGAGGTGAAATCCGTGGTAGGGTACAATGTGTCAAATAACCTTATCCATAACTTCTATGCCACCTCATATTGGAGGAAATAATGATTATATGTTTCCCCTCCTTTATGGTACATCACATAATATCAAGATATAAAGCTCAGTTAAGCCTACGAACTTGCAATAGCTCATTGGTGTTTAATCAATTCAGAATTATAGTGAACGCGAACTCCTTCACCATCCAATGAACCTTGACTTGCCAGAATGTCTTGGTAAATGAGCTATGATAACTTTTAGAGTTTTTGTAATGTGATTAAAAAGATATTTATAAGTACATGTACCCAATGATTCTAGAGTCTTTGAGAGGACTGTAAAAGGTTGTAATTGGCTCAACATAGTATCAAGTTCTTAGATGTCTCTATCATTCAAACTCTGGATAAAAATGGAAATTCCAATTTAGAGTGCCATTTATAAGACAAAAGAAGGGGTCAGTTGGGCTTCTGTGATGTGGGGGGATGTGAAATAAGTGTGGAAATTTAGTAGCCAAGCGACTGTCCCCCTCCAATTGTCCTCCCAAAATAGGACCTTAGATCCATCCTCTACGTTATATCTAGTAAGAGGCATGTTCGAGGCTAGACTAGCAGTGTGGAAGAGAAATTTCTTGTCTAAAGGTGGCAGACACACTCTAATAAAGAGAACCTTTGCAAATTTACCCGTATATTACCTCACAACATTGACTATCCTGGCAAGCGTTGCAAAAAGGTTGGAAACCATCCAATGGCTTCCTTTGGGGTGATGGAGGGGGTTACAAGAAGTTTCACTTAGTTAAGTGGGATGAAGTCAAGAAGCCTTATCATGGGGGTGGTTTGGGGATTAGATCAGTGATGAAATTCAATAAAACTCTTCAAGGAAAGTGGTTGTGAAGATTCTTGAAAGAAGATGGAAGGCTGTGGAGAAGGGTTATTTTGGCCAGGTGGCAGAATTGTGCACTATCAGGTTCGGGAAGATTGGATAGAAGAGGGCACGATTTAGGCTTATGGAAGAAAATCAAGATGGGATGGCCTGGTTTCAAGGAGAGCATGACTTGGAAAGTGGGCAGAGGTAATGTCACTAGATTTTGGCATGATCAATTATTGGAGGGGGAATGCCTAAAATTCTGTTATCCAAGAATTTATGCGATTGCATAATCCAAAGATATGCTGGTGGAGGAGGCCTATTCGAAGGAGAATGACAGGTGTACTCGGTCTGTAATTGTATCTAGAAATTTGAATGACTGGGAAGTAGAGGAGTACAAAGAGCTAATGCATAAAATTTCAGAATTTCATATTAGTAGTGATCTGGAGCAGGTGTTATGGAGGTGGATAAAAAATGGTGAGTTCTCTGTGTGCTCTTATTACAGTAAACTGATGGGATTTGTAACGAATAATTCCCTCAATCTCCTGGCAACCCTGATTTGGAAAACTACAGCGCTTTCTAGGATGGCCTTCTTCGTTTGGGAGGCTTGTCGGGAAAGCATTTTGACTTTGGATAAACTAAAGGCTAGGGGATTTACAATGGTGAATGGATGTTTCATGTGTTTGGGGGAGGAGGAAAACTTTTGTCATCTTCTGCTTAAATGTCTTGCTGTATATGAACTATGGTATTTGGTTTATGGTTTATTAGGCATCTGCTGGGTCTCTCTAGGTTCAATTGTGGATGAGGTTTGGGCTTGGGGGGGTGTTGGACTGAAAACCAATATTGCAAGACTTATTCCCCTTTCCATCTTTTTGAGTTATTTGGAAAAAAAAGAAATTTGAGAACTTTTGAGGGGGTTGTGAATAATATGAGGAAATTAAGAGAGAGATGGTTTAATTACTTTGAATTTCTTGTGTTAGGGCATGATATTATTAAGGCTGAGGATCTTGGAGATGTCATTGATACACTAGTAAACTTGTAAATCTCTTGTAAATGGGTGGTATCCTTTTTTTGCTATCTTGCTAATATAGATACTATACTTTTTCTTTAAAAGAAAATATCAAGTAAGAGGCATATAAAGGTTTAGGAAACTGGAAATGACGTTCTATGGACTTTTATGTTGGATGGATCTGGTAGACAATGAATCCCAACCATTCCACTGATTCCAATGAACACTTTTGATCATTTTATGGCAAAAGGAATTTGGTTCTTGTTGAAAGTGTCATAGTGACTTGACCAATAATGACATATTTCTTAAGTTTAGGTTCCCAGTGTCTAACTCTCTAAAAGTTCTAAACCTACAATGCACCTCCCCATTTTACTAAATGATTTCTTCTCTTCTCTCCATTCCCTACCCATGAAAAGCTCCTTATCACCCCCTCTGAACACTGGGTCACTAGTGTTGGAACCTTAAACAAAGATATATAGTGAACTAGGATAATAGATAAGCATGTCTAAATTAGTGTAACATGTACCCCCCGTAAACAAGACCCCCTTTCCAAATTTCTAACTACATATACACTTTATTACCACTTCATACTAAAATGACTTACATCTGGGATTATTGCTTAAAGGATTGCTTAAATGTGTAATCGGCGATGGTAAGATTGCCCATCCTATTGCCTTAACTAGGTTGCTCACTATACCATTTGTCACATTTTCGCATACCAAACTATAGAATTTTAGGAGAAAAAATATAATTTTACTTTTTACCCTTTAAATTGTTACATTTGGGGTATTTATAGAATTCCTTGTTACATTTGGGGTATTTATAGAATTCCTTACCTACTAATAAGGAAATTCTTATTTTATTAGAATTCTAATAATATGATATTATAATTCTCATACAATTCTAATTACATAATACTAAATAATTAAATAATTAAATAATTAAATAATAAAATATAGTATTCAACACCCCCTCTCAAGTTGGTGCAGGGATATCGCACATGGTTAACTTGCAAATCAAGTTATGAAGAGTCATCATGGAATCTACCAGAGACGTACATGCGCTTGACTCGACTCAAAATGGCTCAGTTCGACTCAAAACGGCTTGACTCGACTCTAAAACGGCTCGACTTGGCTCAAAATGGCTCGACTCGACTTTAAAACAACTTAGATTTGGTTCTAAAACGATTTGGATTAGGCTCTAAAACGGTTCATACTCGTCTCTAAAACGGCTCGAAATTGACTGAAAAAACAGTTCGAAGTTGGCTTGGCTCGTCTTCTCCGCAAAAATCTCTGAATGTGCGTAGATACTGAATGATGCGGCCTTTTTTACCAGCATCTGCAGATGTACGACTGTAGTTTTTTACCGACGCCTCCAGAGTGCGGCTGCAGCTTTTTACTGATGCTTCCAGAGTGCGGCTGCATTTTTTTACTAGCATCTCCATAGTGCGGCTATGCTTTTTTACTGGCGCCTGAACCGCCGCTAAAAATCACCGTAAACACCACAGAACATATCGGCGGGTTCAAATCCATTTTTGATAGTGATGAGAGTAGATCAGGATAAAAAGGTACCAACTCAGCATATTGTGCTAGTTTAAGGTTTGGAAAGAACTCTAAAGTGGAATCCTAAAATAGTTTTATTTGGTTCTGATACCATGTAGAATTTTAGGAGAAAAAATATAATTTTATTTCTCACCCTTTAGATTATTACATTTAGGGTATTTATTGAATTTCTAATCTATTAATAATATTTTTTTTATTTTACTAGAATTCTAATAATATGAGATTATTATTTTCATAAAATGCTAATTACATAATACTAAATAATTAAATAATTAACTAATTAAATAATAAAATAATAAAATATGGTATTTAACACCAACGTATCTAGCCATGTTAATGCAGAGTCTTGGCATATGCTCAAACACACTCCCCAATATGATTGCATTGACAATTGATCTATTATCATGTGATAGGAATAGTTTTGTGTCATCTATGAATTGAAGGTGAGACACCTCAATTCTATCTTTACCAATCATAAAGCCTTCAACTGCGGTCTTTTCAGTCCGTTTGTTAGCATTCTACTCAAATCATCCACTGCCAAGGTAGAAAGAAATAGAGATGAAGGATCTCTTTGCCTTATACCCCAAGCACCTTGAAACCACTCCTAGGCCTTACCACTTATTATGACTGCAAAAGAGACAGATTACAAGCCATCTTTCGTCAAACTTCTTCATCTAATCCAAAACCCTTGCAATTTATCGCTAAGTCTAGGGATCCAATTTACCCTATCATAAGCCTTTTCAAAATCTAATTTAAGGCCAACCCTTCTTTTTTCACTCTTTGCATATGTTCTACCTATTCGTTTACTATAAAGGAAGTGTCCATAATTTCTCTTCCTCCAATAAAAGTACTTTGATTTGATGTATGGTGTCATCCAAAACTTCATTAAGCCGTAGTAACAAAATCTTAGTTATTATTTTGTAGGCACTAGTCACTAAATTGACAGGACAATAGTCTGATACCCTGTTTGATTTGTCTTTGTTAGGTATGAGGGTGATGAAAGTTGAGTTCATACTTTGACATATTTTTCCATTCAAATAGAGCTCTTGAAATACCTTCATCAAATCGTCCTTTAAAATGTTGCAACAAGACTGGAAGGAAGCTCCCGCAAATCCATCTGGGCTAGGGGCTTTCTATGTATACATTGCCCAAATAGTTTTCCAAATGTCTCAAACTTTCTTTCAATTTGCTCAACTATGGCAGTACTAATGAGCTACCGATAAACCCTTATTAAAGGCCTAATATTTCTTCCTTGATGTACAAGTGCTGGTAAAACTTGGTGATTTTGCGCCCAAATAAAATTGAATTGTAAAACTGCGACTCCTAGAGTTTCTACACTAGTATGTCCTTTAAGGTTGGTTGGGTAGATGAAATCTCATCCCTGGTAAGAAATGAAATCCAACCATTGATCTCCCAATCATTCAACTTTTTGGACATCAATGCTCAACCACCTTCCAACCAAACATCTCTAAACAAATTGCAAACCCTTGCCTCCTTGAAGAGCACATTTGAATAGATAAAAGGAAATGCCTCTCTCAAAGACCTATCCTTACACCATATACCACCATGATAAGGCGGCGCCACCCGTTTACAAAAAAAATTACATGTAAGTAAGTATAAATACAATGACCCCAAAATCTCCAATCTAAGTTATGTCGCAAAACCACATAATCAAAATAATGAAACTACCTATCTTTAATATTAATAATTTGCTCTTCCCTCCCCTCAAAAGTCATTTTGTTTCTATCTCTTCAAATCACCCAAAAAATGGACAAAAGAATAAGCCAAAAAAACTTATTCTTCTTACTAAGCCCCTCCCAAGCCATTAACTCGCTTTTCACTAACCCTGCAATAGCCCAATTGGTGCCCATAAGACCATAGACCAAAGTCCAATGATTGTAAGTTAATGGATACCAGAGCAGGATGTGGTTGCAAGTCTCAGCATCACTTTTGCAAAGGAAGCTTACATTCACCATAGTTTTTCCTCTTTTCATCAGATGATCAATATTCAATACATTCCTTTTCTGCTTCCAAGGCAAAGATAGAGAGTCTTGGTGGAGCTTTTGCCTTCCAAATCATTTTAGTCGAGAAATCAGTGTCCCCCACCTCTCTGTAACCAACCAGGTTTGTCAGTTCGAAAATTTTTTACTTTAGCATCAAACTGTGGGTAGACAATTACGTGTGAATAACTCAAAAGTAAGAGAAAATATTAGTCTTTGGCATGCAAAAGATATGTATAAACTCTCTGCAGTGAGATAATGACAGTTTGAGTTGGATGTCACACATTTATGACCATATAGATATGTATACGCATATATACATATATCTATGTACATATACATAAGCACACACTAAGGATAGGAATTGAAACTTGGAGAGTACGTTCACATACGAAAAGCGGCCTACTATATGAGAGGAGACCTAGGGAAATGATATTCTTTACAGTTTCAAAGCTCAAAACACCAGACTGTATTTTGAGATGCTCAGATGGTGTCTTTCACCTTCTGTGATCCATAATATGTCTAATCAAACACGGTTTCCTGCATTTAGCAACATGATGAGACGAACCCCCACCAAGGAATGATGTGCATAGTCAATGTGTATTAAAAGTTTCTTGTATATGTTATTGATATCGAAGAATTTGAATGAGCTTTTGTTGTTGGAAAGTCCAGGGTAGTGATGTACCACAGTTGTTCAGCATCTAATCAATAAAATTATGGCTTCTTTAATTTGAATATAGAAAAATAGGAGACTTCTACTCTCCAGGGCTTGCCGCATGATATTGTTTACGCTGATACTGACAGGGTATACATTTGGACCCAAGCATCTATTTAATGGATGAAGAGAACAAATCACCAGCTAATGTGCCAGAAAAAGTGAAGGAGATAAACGCTAACTCTGCGTCTGTTGCATCAGACGATAATCCTGTGGCACAAAACGGAAATAGTTCTAGTGGTCTCTGTGGAAGTCATAATGAAATAAACAACATTTCTGAGCATATGGGCTCAGAAGGGCCATCTTCTGACCTGCTGAACAAAGTTGCTGCTTCTCTAAAGACTGTAGACCTAGCAGAAAACGTTTCAGACCATAAAGGTTATATTTTCTTAATTCTGCTAACATGTTTGAATTTCCTGTTATCAGAATTGTGGAATGTGTCTGTATAAATGTATAGATTCCAAAGAATGAAAAAACTTTGATGTGGTTGTTCATTAACTGTTGATTTTATCCTTGCAGTTGAAACTTCTAAAGATACAAAAATGGACGGGAAACCTCATGTACAGAAAGAAAGATCTGGTCCTGAACCAATTATTATTCCTCTAGTTCTGAAGATGGCTGAATTTGATCATAAGGTGCCATTGTTACTTATATAACTTTTGAGAGAAATTTATGTGAAAAGCTTTAACTTCACTAGCTTTATGTTTTGTCTTCACTGAATCCCGATGGTTGTTGTGTTAGAAATGGTAGCCTTGAAATGCAGGATACAGTGGGAAAAAAAATTTCCAGGGGGAGGGTGTCTCTTTAGCTATTTTGCAAAGATACCAAGGCTGCTATCTTGTACTGATTTTGTTCTTGCTTTTGTTTTTGTGTTGTTGAGGTTGCTCTGGGGTACTCCTTTCCCCCTTTTTTGAATTCTTTGCTTCTTTTATCCTAATAATAGTTCTTCTTTGATCTAAAACAATCATTAAAAAATTAAAATTGAAGAACATAATATTCATATAGTCAGCAGCCATATGGATGATATTCTGTCCTCTTATATTGTTTGAGAAGAAAATTACAAGGTGATCAAATGCCTGCAAACTGGGGTATGTAAAATGAACAAAAGGTATATCTATTTGCTGAAAGGGAAAAAAGCAAATAGCTATTGATATTTGGTGTGTACTAGCTAAGCACACAATATATGAGATAATAGGTTACTATTCCTTCCAATAAATGGACATAAGTCCTAATTTCTGGAATCTGAGAAGGTCAATGTTAGTTCTCTCTCAAATTTGAATTTTTTGTTTCCTACCAGGATGCTTTTAACTTTGAATCTTTTCCCTTCTTTTTAGGCATTGCTAGAGGAGTGGATCTCAACTCGTACGTTTGGTGATAAATGTTTAGATCAGGTATGGAAAATATCTTAATTCCAGATAACTTTAATTCATTTTTTAAATAAAAGAACTTAATGAAGGGGAAGAGAATTTCAAAAAGAGGAGATGATAAAGAATCCTTCACCCAAAAAACAAGAAATAGAAAATGTAAGATAAACTGCCTGGAGCTCCAATCCCAGTGAAAAGTTGATGAAGGCATTCCTTTGAAGAAACCTGTGGGCTTTAGCCCAAAGCAAACCAAAGAAATTCTCCTGTCCCGAACAGGTGGTTTGTGTTTGAAAATGATGCTTGAAATTCTAGTATTCTTTTCCGAGTAGATGCCCCAAATAGCAGAAATAAGCTTGGATCAAAGTTACTCTATCTCCTAGAGAGAAAAACCACCTTCCAGCTCTCTCGCATCTTGACCACTTTCTTCTCCATCCCCTTCTAAAAAAGATTACTTGTAGTGCATAGAGATTATAAACCGATCAAGTGTGATGACAAAATCCCTTGTCTATCAACTGACCAAGTAAATTAACAATTACATAGGGGGGATCTCTCACCTTTCATTCCTCTATAAAATTATTAAAATTTTCCATTTGTGTAGTCATTCTATTCCCTCCTATGCTCCCATCTGGATACCTACATATATTGAAATCCTCTCTTACACACCAAGACAGATTGTAGAGACCTATTTATTACCTAGGCTAAGACAAGATATTCAGAGATTTTTTACATTAAATAAAATGAAATTCTTCTTTAACACCTTATATTTCTAATTTTTTCAAGACCAACTAATTTTCTTTTTTGAAATAAAAGAAGATTCGGATTAAAAGGTATCAAGGGGTACCGCCCAATATATAAAAGGATATTACATGTCAATTAGCATATCAACATCTGCGCCGATATTCTATAAGGATAGTAAATTGTGACCCAAGAGTAAGAAGTCAAAATAGTGTAACCATCTATTTCTAATATTTACAAGAGTATTTTCAATGCCCTTAAAAGTACGGTTGTTCCTCTCTTTCCACAAAATCCAAAAAATAGAGAGGGGGATAAGGCAAGCAGCTTTGTTGTAAGAAAGTAGACCTTCCCAAGCCAAAAGTTCTTTATCAATAGAGTCCGCCATTACCCATTTAATACCCATCAAGCTGTAGATCATATTCCATAAATCTGTAGAGAAGGAGCACCATAACAGAATATCGTGCAGCTTTCAGCGTTGCATTTCCAGAGGAAACACTTGTTGACCAAAGTTTTTCCTCTTTTCATCAAATTATCCAAAGTCAGAATTTTCTCCTTAGCCGCTTCCTCTTTTCAAGACCAACTAATTGAACTGATATAAGATGTAACTATGATTTATCTAATAGAACAATAAATTTACTTAAAAAGAAAAATAAAATTAAGATTTACTCTACTGCGGGGGCTTCAACCCTACGCCCCTTTTTTACTTTTACCGGCACAAATTTTTGCCTCCCTTAAATCAAGTCTCCTAACTCTGCCATTGCTTTTGACTCAAGGTTCCTAATGCCAGAATCAAGGAGATGGATATTGTAGAAACAATCAAGAGCCATGTTTGTTGTTTCTCTATCATTTAAGTTACAGAAAAAAAAGAAATTCCGTGAAAACCGACTATCAAGACATTTGTAAAAGTAGTTTATTGAAATTCTTGTTGTTGACTACTACTTTCATTACCTAATATGGTCAATATAGGGAAAGAAACAATGAGTTAAAGTGAAGTAATTTGATATATAGAAAAAGAGCATATTGTCTTCAATGGCTTGAATTCTATAGTTCCGTGTCTTTATTACCTATTAACTGAGTTGACATTTGTTCTTTCACATACTTTGGTCAATTAGAAACATAATTCAAAGCCAGATTTAATATTTATTCTCTTACTTTGCAGGATAAGAGCACGTTAATGACCAATTTAAAAACTATTCAAGACTATCTCTGCTCCTTCAAGTCACAGGTACACTAATTCGTGTTTGATGCATTTGGTCAAAAAGGAAAAAGTACCATTTTCTTCATCCTGAGTATTTAGTACTATTTAGGAAGGCTTTTATTAATGCAGATGGTTTAGTTTGTATAAGCACCATGTCTATTATAAAAAGATTTAAATTCAATCAGTCTCAGTTTTAGGTAGTAAAGTAGCTCCTCTAATAGTTGCTTGTGTTCAAATCTGACCATTTAGCTAGTATTTCAAAGTCAGTTACATTATAACAGTGGGGATCAGCAGGTATTCCAATAGTTCCTTTTTTTTGGCATCATTTTGCAGGTTTCATGAAAAATTTATTCAACAATTTTCAAGACTAGTTAACACTTGGTCTGCTGTGGGTGAGGCTTCCAGGGGCCATTTAGTTGGATTAGAGGGATGGTGTTAATCTAAGGAGAGGAGCCTTAGTATAGGAAACTTAATGCCTAGAAACCTCGTGGCAGAAGATGTTGAAGAGCAAACTCGGACTATGGTTGGGATTTTAAAGTGCAAATGAACATATCCATAGACGTTCTTAGATATCCATCACGCAGGCTTATGAACTCTATCTCCTTGACTCTGATTGAGGGTGAGGGATGGGTTGTCTTGGTTTCTGAGAGGATACTGGATGAGGGTGACATCCTTTGACTCTGATTGAAGGCATAATTCTCCTATCTCGTCCTTTTTGAATCATTTTGAACTCACCCATCTTAAAACATTTTTCTCTTTAGAAGTTTCGATGATTGAGAATAGTTGTATTTGGTGTCCTAATTGCTTTTGTTGATAATTTTTTCTGCTTCTAACTGTAACCAATTTATGGGGACCCTTTTTGGGGGTTTATGCCTGTAAATTCTTATCTAGAGTTTCTTATTCAGTCTTGTTAGATGTGATTTTGTTGTATCTCTCTCTTTTTGGAAAGTGAATTTCCCTCTAAGGCTAGATTTTGATTTGGAGTATCTCTTGTATGCCTTCACATGTTACCTGATCCTTATCAGAAAGATTCTGCCTTTTTTTTTTTGAAAGGCACCTGTAATTAACCCTGCTTCGTCTACACTACTAAAAATAATCATTGCACTCTTACAATTCTCGTGCTGAAGATAGGAATAAGCTAGATATAATGAAGCTAAAGGATCCGTCCCGAGAACTTGGATCCGAATTGGGTCATACTCAATATTTAAGCCAACAAAGAAGCCATAGATTCTTTTTTTAGTAATCTCTGGAGTTTTCAGGCCTTGTTACAACAATTTGCTTGTAAATCAAAGCAATACTAATTCTTGCCACAATCTACCCAATTCAGTTAAGTATTATGCCTTAGTCATCTCTCTAAAATGTAAATATTTATGTATACGGGTCGCACCCTCTTTTTGTTACTGATTTAATATATTTTTCATCTTGTTATTTGAAAAAAAATATGCTTTAGTCATCTCTCCTTATTTGGTTATATGTAGTTGATATCATAATTCTTAAATTTGTACATTATTGTCAACTTGAGAATATATTTGGGATGCGACACTTTAATCTTATGGGTTCTGTTGAGTAGTAGATACCTATGAGAAATCGACAGTTACATTGAGTTAATTAGAGGAGCTACTTTATATTTTTAGAACACTCAAGAATCCCTTTGTTTACCCTTTGTAATACTAATGATGATATATAACAATGGGTAGACTTGCCTCTTGTTATATTTTTAGAACACTCATTATTACCATTATATTAGCTCATTTCTATATTTTCTATTAAGGTGGAAAAAGTTTTCTTTATCATGATGTTATAGGTTTTTTGATGTTTGTAGCTGCTTTTAAATCATAAAACTGTTGTCTGTAGATATCTGTTTCTAAAGTATATGTGGTAAGAAGCAACAGCTTTTGCCTCTGAATCTCTCTTTCTTTTCTAAACTTTCTCTTGGAACAGGGCTTGTCGGTGGTGAACGTATCAGCCACTACATTTCCACAAACATTAGATTGGCTGCATGGCTATCTTCTTCAGGTATAGCCATTTCTGTTAACAATTAGAATTAGATGAACTACACAGAATATCTGACGTTTCTAAATGTGCATACCTTTTATGTAACTAGATATAGGACAAAATTTGGGATATGTGCCTACTCAGACATTAGAGTTAAGCCTAGATATCATTGATTGTATAACTCAATCTAGAGAGAAACTCTCTGCCTCCAATGTAATCCTACCCTAAAAAGGACAAGAAATCTAAGTAGGAATTTAACTCAAAAAAAAATCGTAACACGACTAGAAGGAGAACTATTATAAATAAATTAAAAACCATAATTTAGATAAGGTAAATTACAACGGGTTCTTGGGTGTTCAACCTAATTATAATAAGGTCAATTAGTTTGAGAAAATGACAATCCAGTTATTATGTTTTAAACAACTGCTACAACTCGATAGATGTAGGAGAAAAATATAACTGATTTGCCTACTTAGGGATATGGATAATAAACATTGCACCTAGGGTTCCTTAGACAATCTAAGAAATCTTAAGTATCACATTAAGAGTCTGATTGTATCATACAACCAGAAATTTAAGAAACTCCATTAGTTTTTTCTTTTGTTTTTGAAATATAGAAACTCCATTAGTATTTGCTGAATAATTATATTCTATTTCAGGTAGTGAAATTATTGAGATATTTATGATGATTCCTAAGTGATGAAAAGTATTCATGGTAGTCATATAAATGGATGGGATGCTGTAGCAAATAGCTTATTTATATACAAAACCACCTATGGAAGGCCATCTCTTAATTATTAGACCTATATATTCCTCTTACTCTCCTAAAAGTTGGAGATGGTTCAGGAGTGTTGTTTTACAGTCTTATCATGATTTGCAGTAGAGATGCAATCTGTCTTAATAAATTTGTGGAAAAAGACCATGCATATCAGTTTGTGGCAAAGCTAAATCCTGAATATGATCAAGTATGAATCCTGATCTTGTGAAAGCAGGAAATTTCATCATTCAATGAGATAATTTCCATTATAACTGCAGAAGAGAGCAGAAGAATAATTTTAACAGAACCTCACTCCATTAATAGTTCAGCTCTAATCACGAGGTTCCAGATTACACCAACAAACAAAGGAACTGAGTCACACTAAGAACTCATCTCCTGTAGTGGATACGGACAATTTTCAATGTACTTTTTGCAAGTAACTTAGACACACCAAAGAAAAATGTTGGAAACTGCACGGTAAATCTGATACCTCCAACAAAGAGTGAGGATACAAAACTACCTCACAGAAGATCACCATACAGGTTTTTATGGTCAACCAGCAAGAGGAAGAAAAATCTGCTGATTTCACTACATTCAAAGCTGAGATTGAATGACTACGAAATCAATTGGAGAACCTTAAGAGACCCACAGGTGAAAGTATAATAAAGCACTTAGGTTTGCTTTCTTTTTCACATAGTCTAAATGCCCCATATAAACCTTTTGAAAATTCTTAAATTAAATATTTAGAAACCACCAATCATATGATCAGTACTTGTAGATATTTTTATATATATATTCTCTACTCAAGTAATAAGAAAATTATCATTACAGATGTTTCTCTCAATATTATTGTAGACAAAGACAACATCGAGTTTAGTCCTATCCTTGTCCTAGAAAATATATTACATGTTCCCAAACTGTGTTACTAATCTTGCTTGGTCAATAATTTATCACAGGACTTGAACTGCAAAGTAATATGTCTTCTCTCAATCTGACTTCTTTTTAAATAAAAGTGTTGTATGTATTAATATAATGTGCCAAGGGGACACAACCCATTTACAAAAAAATTACTAGTTAATTAAACTATCGATCACAAAACCAGGTCATTTAAACAGTCAATGTTATGCTTTAAAACAGTATAGTCAAAATAATGAAACCAACTGTCAGTGATGATATTAAAGTTTACTTCTTTTCCTTCAAAAGCACAATTGTTTCTCTCTATCTGGAGGACCCAGAAAATAGTGAGGGGATGAGTTTGAGAGTTTTCCTTATATTGCTAATGCCCTCCCAAGCAAGAAGCTTAGTAGCAATTGAACCATTTGAGATCCAAGATAAACCCATAAGGCTAAGGACAGTGGACCAAAGATTTTGAGAAATAGGACAATGGAGTAGAAGATGATAACGAGTTTCAAGACTGTTTTTACAGAGGAAGCATATGTTGACATGAATGATCCCTCTTTTCATTAAATTATCAATAGTAAGGATGCGGTCTTTTGCAGCTTCCCATGCAAAAAAAAAAAAGAAATTCTTAGAATGGCTCCTGACTTCCATACTATATTGTAGGGGAAATTTTTATGGATGCGGGTGAGATTACCAACTAGGAAATTGTATAAGGATCTGACAAAAAAAAATTTCATTCTTAGTGAGAAGCCATTTTAGTTTGTCTTCCCAATTACTTACATGATTAGTAGCCAAAGTCTGCAGTAAAGATTCGTACTCCTCAATCTCCCAGTCTTGCAAGTTCCTATTTACATTCACTTGCCAAAGCCCAGGAAAGTCTGGATCAACAACATCCATGACCAACATGTTTTTGTCTCTAACAATAGTATAGATGTGTGGAAATCTAGATTGGAGTGACGCCATATCATGCCAAATGTTTGACTAATAGTGGATTTTGTTGCCCTTTCCAATGTGCCATTTAAGAAGGATGAGATTGTTGAGATTCCAAATGTTTTTCCAATGGCTTAGACCATAAGTGTTGTTATTGATTTTGGAATAATCATGATAGTCACCATTAAACCATTTACACGAGATGATCGATTTCCATAGGTTGTTACCTTCATTCCAGAATCTCCAAATCCACTTTCCGAGAAGAGCTCTGTTTAGCTTATCGATGGATCTCAAACCCAAACCGTCCTCTTTGAGTGGTTTCTTGATATCATTCCAGTTTATAAGGTGGAGTTTCCTACTGTTGTTGTCTTCATCACCCCATAAAAAGTTACATTGAATGGATTCCAATTTGTTAGCAACACTAGTAGGAATGTTAAGCACCGACAAAAAGTAAATAGGAAGGTTGCTGATGGTGCTTTTGATGAGACCAGGACTCAACGAAGATGATCAAATGTGCTGAAACCAGAAACAGATTCTCTTACTTTGATGCACTTGGAGATCTTTATTTACTAGTACTACTAACACTACACAAAAGTTTTGGCTCTACCGTGAAAGATTTGTGCACTCATCCTTTTCCATATTGAAAGTTATATTTTATTTGTTATTTAAGAATTCATAATATGAAAATATACATTGCGACATATGTGAGTTTGTCAAATATAAGTGCGTAACATATCTTCCTAGTAATAAAAGAAGTTTAGTTCTTTTTTCATTAATCTACAATGATATTTGGTAATAGATTCACACACTTAATATTTTTGAGACTCAATGATTTTGTGTTATTTGACATTTTGACTAGAGTCACCTAATTTTTCTTACAAAAGTCAAATTCGTTGTCAGACATATCATATCCCAGTTTTATAATATGAAAAAAATTAAATTTGGAACCCACATAAAAAGATTCTGCATTGACAACGCCAAAGACTTTTTTAGTCATGCATTTTCATCATTCTTCTACTAAGAAGGGATACTTCATAAATCATCTCGCTACCACACTTTATAACAAAATGGAGTAGCGGAATGCAAGAATAGTCATCTTCTAATCATCACTAGAGCTTTCCTCTTTTAAAATAACGTCCTAAAATAATATCGAGGCGAAGCCATTCTTACAAGCACCTACATTATTAACCACTTACCCTTTAATGTTCTAGATTTTAAAAGCCCTTTAAAAGCACTCTCCAAGTTCTACCAAGAACTAAGTATCACAAATCATCTGGTTCCTCAAATATTTGATTGTGTTGCTTTCATCTATATTTTATTCCCATCAAAGAAGGAAACTTAATCCTCAGACTCTGAAATGTACGTTTATGGGGTATTCCTATTCTAAAAAAAGGTATATATGCTATCATCTGTCTATACAAAAATTGTATATGCTTGTGGATGTCACATTTGTTGAATATAAATCATATTGAAAGATAATGATACAAATTTTTTAGTTGACTTTACCCTACTGTCTTTGCTACACACTCCAACATCACCTTCACGAGAAAGCCCTCAAAACCCACTAGAAAACTCACCCACTTGAGAGACTGTAACAGATCCTAGATTCACTCAGGTGTATACGAGGAAGAATCTGAGTTCCGAGCCTAAGTCGATCCAAGCATTCGACCTTGATCATAAAATTGAGATAAGTTCCGAAGATCTTATCTAGTCGGATAATATTATACTTATTGTACTTCGTAAAGGTATTGGAGATTGCACTAAGTATTCTCTTTATCCTATTTCACAATTTATCATTTGATAAGTGCTTACAGTCCTTTAAAAATTTCTTTACGAGTCTGAATACTGAGTCTATTTCTAACATTGTATTATGAAAAAATGTTATGAATGTACGAATATAGACACTAGAGAAGAACTAGACATGGGAAGTGGTGAACTTACTCAAAAGAAAAAAAACCTGTTGGGCAAGTGGGTATTTACAATCAAATACAAGGTAGATGGGACATTCGAGAGGTATATAAGTAAAATTAGTAGCAAAATGCTATACACAGACTTGTGGGATAGACGGTTAGGAAATATTTGTAGTAATAGCCAATATGAACACTGTGTGGATCTTGTTGTCCTTAATTATCTACTTTCGATGTGAAAAATGTCTTCTTGCTTAGAGACTTGAAAGAAGAAATCTATATGAAGATTATATCTGGTCTTGTTAGAAAAGCAAGACCAAACAATGTGTGTAAATTAAAGAAGATACTTTATGAACTCAAGCAATCTTCAAGAGTATGATTTGGTAGGTTCGTGAGGGTGATGATAAGGCTAAAATATAAGTAGGTTTAGGAAGACCATACTCTAGTTATCAAACATTCAAAGATAGCAGGAGTTGATTATTATAACAGGAGATGATGAGAAAGAAAAATTAATGCTAAAACAATGTCTGACAAGTGAGTTCAAAATCAAAGAGTTAAATAAGTTAAGTATTTCGTTGGAATTATACTTACCCGCTCAATTGGGGATCTTCATTTCTCAGTAAAAATAGATTCATGACCCATTTGAGAGATACTAACAAAATAGCATGTAAACTAGCTAGTATTTCTATTGATCCTAATCACAAATTAGGAGTAGCAAAAGAAGATAACCAATAGATAAAGAGATGTACCAGAGTTGGGAGATGGATATACTTGTTAGACACAAGACTAGATATTGTTTATGTAATAAGTGTTATAAGTTAGTTCATGCACAACCTTAAAGAAGTGTGCTTACAGACAATCTATAGAGTATGACATTACCTAAAAGGATCACCTGGAAAAAAGATCTTGTTCATGAAGAATGATAAATTATTTCTAAAAGTTTATGTGAATGCGGATTTTGGAGAGTCAATTGTGGACAAAAGATCTATCATAAGTTACTGTATTTTCCTTGAGGGTAACCTAGTTACTTAGAAGAGTAAGGAGCCAAACATAGTGTGGATCAAATGTATTATCATAATTTTGAGCAAGAACCCAAGGCGTACGTGAAATATTATGTCTAAGAAAGATTTTAAAAGATCTAAAAATCAAGAAAGAGAGCTTCATGTATTTACATTATGACAAAAAGTGCATAAGTGTTGCACACGATCTATACAACATGATGGAAGCAAGTATATTGAGGTCGGTAGACATTTTATTAAAGAGAAACTTGATAGTGGTTAATATATCAAAATATAGATTTATATATTTAAATATATAGCTTATTTTTATTCAATTCTTTTTATTTAATAAAAATCTTTTTTAAGCAACTAATTAAAATATAAATAAATATGAAAAGTTCCTCAAACTTTTTAAAATTACAACTCTTGTAATCTATATTTCCATCTTACCTAGACTACAAGTAAATGTTATTTGAAATCAATTCAAGTGATGAAAAATAAACGATTCTTCCCTCTGAATTATTAAAAATTAGAAACTTATACTTCATACATGTCTACCAATTCAAAGCTAGCAGAAATGTTGACTAAAAGTTTGAGCAATCCGACATTTTAAACTCTCAATGGCAAGTTGGGGATGGACAATATCTATTCCCCATCTTGAGATATATTCTAATAATTTTTATGAATAAATAACAATTTTTTTTAAAATAAAAAGTGTAAATATAGTATCATAAACATAGTACCATAGGGGTACCACCTGTGTACAGTAAATTTACACTCTGGTATGAGTGTTAATGACAAATCCAAAATTCTCATCTCTCATCATATCATTGCCCCAATAACATAATCCCAGAAAAAGGTAACTACCTATTTTTCAATCTATACATCAAATTCTCTTTTCTCTCAAAAGTTCTAAAGTTTCTTTCATTTCAAATAACCCAAAACATAGTCATAGGAATCAATTTATTGGAATCATTTTCAAGCTTGAGTCCACTCCATGCCCAAATTTCCTCTCTGATGGTACCGGCCATCACCCAATTTAGCCCCAGAAGCCCATACACCATGCTCCATAATTCAGAAGGCACTGGACACTATAATAAAAGATGATTACAAGACTCCGCAGCTGTCGAACACAAGTAGCACCTATTGACAAAATAATAACCTCTTCGAAATTAACTTCTCTTGTATCAAAATACATCCCCTGGCAGCCTCCCAAGCAAAGAAAGCAATCCTAGATGTCACTCTAGATTTCCATATCTGTTTTGCCAGAAAGTTCCAGATTATGTCATCCCTTCCCCCCACCAATAAAACAGTAGTATGACTTAGCAGAAAACAGTCCATTTTGATTCAACTTCCATTTCATACTATCAGCAGAGTTATTCAGTTTTTGCGCCTCCAGAATACTTAGCAAATTATGGTATTCCTGGATTTCTCAATCATTTAAATTCCTGCTGACATTCACTTTCCAAAACCTGTTACCATTATGCTCCTTATATGCCTCATTGACAACCATGTTTTTAGATTGGGCTATCTCAAATATTTTTGGGAATCGGAGACAACCCCCTTCAATCCAATCATCCTTCCAAAATTGATTTTGACCCCACAATCAATGCTCCAGTCAATACAGTTCTGAAACCGGTGCCAATCCATCAGAATTTTCCTCCACAGCCCAAGACCGTGCTTCCTCTTGACTCTGCCTGACCCCTCTCTGCCCAGAATATCCCCCCTTTTGACAGTAATGACCTTTCTCCATAGTCTGTCTTCTTCCCTGAGAAATCTCCAATACCATTTCGCCCTAAAAGAAGTACTTACGTCAGTAAGAGATTTTATCCCTAGACTCGCTTGCTTGGTTGGTTTCTTGATGTCACCCCAATTTAAAAGGTGATATTTTCTGGATCCCTCATTGCCCCATAAAAAGCAACATTATATAGCCTCCAATTTTTTAGCAATTTTTATTGGGATCGTGATGGAAGAGACAAAATATATTGGGAGTTTTGTAAGGGTACTTCTAATTAAAGTATATCTGCCTCCCTTTGACAAAAAATTTCTTTTCCATACTGCAAGTCTTCTCTCAAATAACTCAACCACCGATTCTCAAGATTTCAGATCCTTGTATTTGACCCCAAGTGGAAGGCCCAAATATTTGATAGGGAGTCTAACCAACTTGCAACCCAACACTCTGGCCGGCCTAGCTTCATCACCTCTGTCCCCTAATTTGAACATCTCTTATTTGCTTAAATTTATGCCCATTCCCGAGACAGCCTGAAAAAATTGTAGAACACAGCTTAAATGCATGAAGATTCCCACTTCCGGTTGACAAAAAATCAAAGTATTGTCCTCGAAAAATAAATGTGTGACCTCCATGGTATTATTGGAATCCAATCATTGATATGTTTCAAAACCGACTTGCCAACTGGAAGAGGAAATTCCTATCAAAGAGGGGACGTTTAACTCTCATTAAAAGTATCCTATCTAATCTCCCTATTTATCTCATTTCGGTGTTCAGCATTCCAACTTGTGTTGCCAACACTTTGGAATCCATTCAGTGCAACTTTCTTTGGGGAGATGACAATAGTAACAGTAGAAAAATCCACCTTGTAAACTGGAAAGAAATCAAGAAACCTATTAAAGATGGTGGATTGGCCTTGAGATTTATAACTACACTTAATAAGGTCGTCTTGGGAAATGGATTTGGAAATTCTGGAATGAAGGTAATAGTATATGAAAATCAATCATATTGTGCAAATAGTTCAACAGTGACTATCATGATCAATCTAGAATTAAAAATAGCACATTTGGTTCGAGCCTTTGGAAGAACATTTGGAAACTAAATAATATCATTCTACAACACTCTAGTTAGGTTATTGGGAATGATAACAAAATAAGATTTTGGTCTGACACATAGCTTGACAAGTTTAGTCTTCAAACAAGATTCCCTCTTATTTATATTATTGTCAGGAATAAAAATATTTTGGTTAAAAACGCTGTAGTTCTTGACAAATAGGGCTTTTGGTAGGTGTTAGTATTCAGAAATTTACAAGATTGGGAGTTAGAGGAATATTTATCCTTGTTACAGATTCTATCTTCAATTCAAGTTTATAACAGGAAGGACAATTTAAAATGACTATTCTCCAAAAATGGTATTTTTATTGTCAGATCTCTTTATAACCACTTGGCGGACAATCTTAATCAGAACACATTAGCTTCCCTTCCAACATAAAATGGAAATCGGGTGCAAATCCAACAATTTCATTTTTTTGCTTGGGAAGCTACAAAAGGCCACATTCTTACCCTTGACAACCAAATGAAAAGAGGTTTCATGATTGTCAATAGATGTTTCCTATGTAAAAACAATTTTGAAACCTGTAATTACTTGCTTTTAGGCTGTTCAGTTTCACAGTACTTGTGGAACACCATTATTAGTCGTATGGGGCTGTCTTTGGTCATGAACAACAACATTCATGCTGAACTCCTAGCATGGGAAGGCTTCAGCAGCAACAGAAAAATGTTAAGATTAATTCCACTCACCATAATATGGGGTCCTTTGGAAAGAGAGAAAGAATCGCTCTTTTGAAGGAATAGAACTTGATTTTAATAAACTCATTGATTGTTGGTTTCACTATTTTGGGTCATAACATCGATTGTTTTGATGATCTTGGTTTTGTTGTTGATAATTTAATTGACTTGTAAATACGTTGTAAATGGGTTGTGTCCCCTTGACATTCTCACATCAATACAACTCTTCACTTTTATTTAAAAAAAAATTAAAAATAGAAGAGGGGATAATGGGTCCCCTTGTCGGAGTCCTCTACAGGCTTTAAAGAAAGTAGATGGGCCCCTATTGATGATCGCTGCAAATGAAATAGTTGAGATACACTGCATCATCCACCTCTTTCATTTTAGGCCAAAACTCAAATCTTTCTCACATATATTCAACAAAATCCGAGTTTATATGATCGTAAGTTTTTTCCATATTAAGTTTGTGCAGTAGACCCTCTTTTCCTTCTGCTACCAGCTCATCCACCACTAAGTTTGCTATCAAAACAACATCAAGAATCTGCCTCCTTTCAACAAACAGATGCTGGCATTCTCCAATAACTTCTCCAAGGACTCAAGATAATTTTCTGGCGAATATCTTTGCTAAAAGCTTGTATATACAACCAATCAAGCTAATGGGTTTGAAGTCCCAGATGTCTTTGGCCCCTCTCTTTTTGGCAATGAGTACCAAAAAGGTGGAGTTCAAAGACTGCACAAATTTTTCAATAAACGTCTCCATAATGTCGTCCTTAACAACATACCAGAATTCTTGCAAAAAATTGATGTTAAACTCATCCGGCCCTGGCGGTTTATCACCATTACACAGTTTCAATGCCGCAAAAATTTCCTCGACAATAAAATCAGATTCCATCAGAACCCTGCTGTCATCAGACAATCTGTTGAAGTTTAATCCGTTCAGTTTCGGTCTCAAGGCAAATTCTTTCTTATACAACTCTGCAAAGAAGTCGCGGGCAGCCTCCCTCATATTGATACTTCCTTTGATTTTAGCATTATTAATCCACAACTCATCCATAAAATTGCATCTCTTCTGATGGCTTGCCAATGCATGAAAATACTTTGTGTTCCTGTCCCTATCCTTCAACTATTTCATTTTTGTTTCCAGGACGCATCCTCAAATGCAAGCTTTTGGGCCAAAGAGCTTTTCAAGTGGTCTCTCTTGATTACATTCCATTTCATCCAGGCTGCAAACCCCATCCCTCTCATCCAACTCTTCAATGTTTTTCGTCAGAATGTTGACTTCCTCTTCATTGTTTATTTTTTCCTCTTTAGTCTAGGTTTTGATGGCCTCCTTTAGACTCTTCAATTTAGTTGTAATTTTATAGCTTGCTTTTCCTTGAACCATCGCATTTTTAAATATCCTCCACCAGTCACCTAAATCTGTCAACCCCAAGCCACTTGTTATCAATCCTGAACGGGGCTGGTCCCGACTGAATACCCTCATCTTCTAAATGGATTTGAAAGCGATCTAAGTGAGACGGGGCAATAACTTCTAGCAAGCACTGGCCAGCTGCTGCAACAAGGTCGGAGACAGTAGGAAACGATCAATTCTAGACCATGAAGGGGGCCCTTGCAGATTAAACCAAGTCCATTGTCCCCCAACCAAAGACGTCCATCAACCCCAACCTATACAGATTCTCATGGAACTCCATTGCTTCAGCATTTAGAAAACTGATACCACTCTTTTCCTCCCTTCGTAAAACCATGTTAAAGTCTCCACCAACAACCCAATCATCGCCCCCTGACTGCTTACAGTCATCAGGCTCCTGCCACGACATCACCCCCTCTCCTCCATATTACCCCTGCAGTACACTCTAGTGAACAGCCATTTTTCTCCCCTCCTAATACTTTTAAAAAGGACGGACAGAGATGTCCGACCCCTCACCACTTCAGGACATTGTAATTTCTCTTCCTTCTACATAATGACAACCCCCCTCAGTCGCTCCTTTTGCAGGACTATAGTGTCATCCTACATCTCTAATATTTCATAAACTTCTATTATCACAAAATTCAAGTTTGTTTTCCTGAAAGCAAACCACATCCGACTTCCACTAATTAAGACAACCTTTAATTATCGCTTTCTTCTTGCTGTCGTTGCAACCCCTCACATTCCATGACACAATTTTTCCAATCATTTCTCATCAAAAGAATCTGTCACCTTCTTCTTCCCCTCCCTCTTCCTTCCTTCATAATCGATAGAAAATTTTAGTCTTTTCAATTCTCTAGGGGTTCCTTCGCACTGTTTTTTCTTTTCTTTTGCCCCAGCCGCACTTTTTTTCTTTTTAACATTCTCCTTCTAAAAATTTCATGAAGAAGGGAGCATACCTGGTCTTCCAAGCCGTCGAAAGACACACCCATCATTCTGCTAAGCTCTTGAGCGTTTTAGAGCACCCAAGTTGAACTTGCATCATTCTCTTCAACTCCCCGTCCAGCATCACAGTGGCTTAATGACCTCTCCCTAACACCGCAGTCAGAATCAAGAGGCTGAATTTCATCATTAACAATCATCAGTTCCAGCTTTCTACTATCCACCCCTGTTAAGAGCCCCTCATCACCCTCTGTACTCGTCTCCTCATCCATAGATGCGTAAGAGCTAAAATTGTCTTCCTCATCGAGTCTTCCTTCTAGTTCCCTGCACAGAAGCTCCTCATCATTATCCTCTTCGATCACCTCCTCCTCTTCTTCCTCTTCCTTCTGCTTTTCCTCGGTTACTCCTTTATTTTCCCCGATTCATCCCTATTGTTGCCTTAAATTCTGACCCAAAGTTTCTCCTCGGGTCGGATGCTATTAGCGGGTCTCGATCAGCCCCTCTTAGTTGGGCTTCATTCTCTGAGACTCATTACACTCGGGCTTGGGTCCAGATCAGTGACCCATTTTGCTTTCTCCTCCCTTGTATATCTTTTTCTCTCAATGGGCTCCCATCTAGTGTTATTTGAGGTCCCAACCCATCGCGAGACCATATTCTTATGGAACCCAAAACGACTACGGGCTCCTGCATTTTGCCCGTGCACCTGATTCCTCTCCAAAGTCATGTATCTTGCACCAGAGATCCGACCCAATGCATTCCTGGGTCTAGTCTGCCCTACCTGATTCACAGGTTTGCTATACGCCTGAAGCGCCACCACATAGGACTTTATCCTATCTACTTCCGTGGCAACGTGAATTGAAGCCGAACAGTGAGGGCACTGAATCGAGGCTTTTCACAGAGTCGCTTGGACCAACTCCACTCTTTCCTCTGCTTTTTCATTTCCACCATATAGTTTTTTTGCTGAAGGATTAATCACAGGTCTTTCCGCCCAATCGAATGCCTGATTCATGAACAACCACCATCCCCTCCCTTGTTCTCCTTCTGGAGTAGAAATCCTGTTAGGCCTCTTTTCTCAGCCTTCAGATAAAATGATAAATAACCCATGTCTGTTTCTCCTGAAAGCAATCCACTACTCCCTATTTCTGCTAAATATTCGTCGCGACCATGGGACTTGATTACCCCAATAGAACTCCTCCAAAGAGTCGAGAAACCACTTTACCTCCTCCTTTTCTAGTAAAATCAGTACCCTTTACCCCCTGCAATTCTCACAAATTCTTAACCCATCCTTTGTTAGTTAAATCGAAAGTCTTCCTCTCAATCACTAGAAACTTCTTTCCTCCAAATGACAACATAGCCTTAACGTGGGTTACGAGCAGCCGAAGGCCATCGTGACCAGTCGTCACGCTCACTCACGCGCACTCAGTCATCACACTCCCTCACACGCACTCAGTCGTCACATATATTATGTAGCACTGACTAGAAAACTCTTCATTTTAGTATGCAGGTACAATATTATTAATGAAATGTATAAACTGGCATTAACATAAATTTCATTATAACTTTCAAACATCAAGTTCTCTGGCTACATACAAAATCATTAATAAACAAATAATAAATGACTAGAGTAACAGTGGCTCATGTTGAAGAAGTTCTCAGTCTATCTAATTCATACATGTAATATTTATTTGAGTGAAAGAAGCCTTGGGTTTTGGAGGGACTATGGTACTCCCTTGCACCAGTGGCCCTTTCCTTTTGATAGGAAGCACAGCACATTGAGGAATCTTACTGGAAAGCACTATATTTTATGTTAATAATGAGGTAGTGAATTGTTTTATGTGGAGCTTAGTCTGTGCAGAGCTAATTTAGCAATGGAGCTTTCGAGAGTAAGTAGTGGAGCATTTTGGAGGTGTTTGCTTCTCACTTTTATATTTCTTTTTGTGCAGTGTATTGAGCAAGGAATCTCATCAACATCTAGCGAAAGTGGTAGGCAGCCTGCTGAGGGTTAGATTGTATGCAGATGTTAGCTCAACTATTGACAGGTATTAGTCCAACTGCCAATAGTTTGAAAATTTTCATCATCCATATGGTCATAGTCTTCAGAACATGGAGGATGAGAAAAGTGGTGAGATCTTAAGACAGCAAATTTTGTTTTGACATGTTTTGGCATTCACAGTTTCTTGAAGTTGCTTGAATTTAATGGTAGTAGTATGAAGTGGTGCAAGCCATGGTGCCTCTGCCAGGAATTGGCTGGTTTTCGTCATCAAGTATTCATCACGGCCTGAGTTTCCTCTTGACCAAGAAGGCTGATTTCTTCATTGGCGTGCAGGAATCACATCCTGTGCATCAGACTTTCTTCATTTCTGTTACTCCTTTTAACCTCTAATAATCTGAACAGAACTGAGAGGACTTGAAGCCTGAAGGTAACCATGTGGACAAAGCTGCTGGATGTTCAAAATCTAATATCAGAAACAAATCAAGCAAAAGGAAACCTGGCTGCCTTTGAGCACCTTGCCTAGACCTTTTAAAAATAAAAAAGAAACCTGGCTGTCCTCTAGCACCTTGCCTGGAGCCTTTTGAAAACAAAAGTTCTTGCAGGATGTATGAAAATTTTTGGTACTGAAAACTGTATCCATATTGCAAATGCAATACCCGCATAAAATTGTCATCGTTACGCCAGCAGAAAGCCTGTAACTTAAACCTTATTCATTCCATTTGATGGAAATAGAGAGGAGACATAAGCAGCCTTCCAAAAGATTATCTAATTCTCTTCATGACATTCATATCAACAAGGATGAGAGAAAACAATGGTTCAAGGGAGGGATATAAGGTGAGAATATAATGATGATATATAACCTTAATGCTTAAGCACTTCTCATGTATTGTCTATTTACCCTTTTCTGGTGATACAAAAGTAATATGATTGTTATTGTTGTCGAAAGTTGAAAAAGTCCAAGAATATTAGCATTACACATAGTCCATCTAATGCTTGCTAAATGAGATATTTAGATCCTAATAGTAGCTTTTGTTTATGATAATAAATTAGGGTGATGTTCAGGAATGTTGCTCATTAACGTACTTGGTAGGTCATTAGATCTCAAAATAGCTATTCCTAGAAAACCAAAGTCTATCTAGCTATTCAATTGGTGGCCCTGTGGGTGGCACATCTCCCATTGGTCACCCTCTTTTGCTAATGTCCTGAAGACAAATGCAAAGAGAGATAAAATCAATCCAAATAGCTGATTCAAAATTCATGTTGGATCTTTCTTGGCTCTTGGCTCTTGTGGGCATGTTGTTGGAGCTTGAAAAAAAAAAAAAAAAAAAAAAGGAAACTCCAGTTAGCTTTGAAATCTTTCACTTTATGTTTGGTTTAGGAGAGCCAGAGATGTGGTTTGGACGGGACTATATCTATATCCGTCCTTGTACAGTTCTCTACATTATGATTAAGTTTTGGGTAAATTATATATTTGCTTTATATGTTTGGTGTAATTTAATTCAAATCATGGTTTCTTTTATTATGATAGTTTAGTTGTGTGAGAAATGTTTTTTTTTTTTTTTTTGTTAGTTTAATTAGTTTATTAATTTTTTAACTTATTATCTTCTATATTTAGATCTTTTCCTAATTTGATTTGTTTATGTTCAAATAGAAATAAATTTCTTTCAGTTCTAAAATGAAGGATAACAAACTTTTCATTGAAAAAATCATCTACTTTGAATTGCAATAAAACAAAACCTCATGGTTGGGTGAACGAGAGCACTTTGCCTTTTAAGAATTCTGAACTTACAATGTAAAAATTTTCAAGTTATGACCATTACGGTATAAGCATAGGTTATAGTTTCATTATGATAGATTATTGATATTTAATACAGAAATATAAGATTTTTATTATCTGTGAAACTAGACCAAAAAATAATTATGAGAATGTCATTTTTGTAAACTAAAAATAATGATGAGAATGCTGTGTACTGTGTATTGTAATTAAATAAACAATAAAACTGTATATTATTAAAATATATTCACTAGGAAATCAACACATAGAAAAAGCCACGTAAAAAATTTATAGTAAATATCCCGATGTAGATAACAGAGACACACATATTCCAATAATTAATTAACAATAAAAACTACAAATTAAAGTAGAAAAATGTATAGGGTGTGATCTAAATCTCGTCGTCCCATAGATCTTGAACCTTCTTGTATGGACTTGTTGTTTGGTTAATGAGAAAATCTCCTCTCATGATCTTTCTTTCCTCAAGATTATCAATCCCATCCAAATCTTCTTCGTCCAATTTCAGATTGAACGAGCCAATATTCTCCTTTAATCTCTCTGAATTGAAGCTCTTCGCGATCACACTCGCTCCTTTAGACATCCCCCATTTTAGAGCAACCTTCATCAAATCCAATTCGTTTTTATTACTTTTATGTTTTGATTATAAAAATATTCTATATATATGGTCGAAAATATTTTCTGTATATCTTACGAAATATTTTAAAAAATATTCTGTACATCTTCTGAAAGAAAATTATAATATTTTATTTATATAAAAATTTATAATTTTATTAATGAAATATTATTAATTTTATTAATAAAATAGTTTTTTTTTTAATTTTACTCGTTAATGCAGATATATTTATGGAACAATATTAAATCTTGTATTTTTTTTATTTTTTTTATTACTTTATAAAATTATGTGCGTATAGAAATTTTATTTTCTCCACAATTATTACTTCACTTCGCTTTTATTTTAGTGGTAAGAGAATTTTTATATCAATTTTTGCATATTAAAATTAATTTATTTTGGAATTATTTTAAGAGCATCCTAGATTTTAATCCCAAAATATTATGGATAGAAAGTCAAATTTTGAATAAAAAAATTTAAGGAACATAGTTTCTTTATAATTGAATTAATGTTTTATTGTTTGTATATGAATTGATTATATTAGATACCTGTGCTGGGGTTGCATGGTGTTTGAGAGCGATGGATTTGATGACAGGGCTATCAATCACAGCCGTTGATCCCCACACATTTCCTGGCCCACCAATTGGTGAATAGGCACTCACATGGATCTTATGTTCTGCACATATCTCCCTAAGCTTTTTCTGCCTCCACATCGGATGCATCTCCACCTATACATATAAACATATGTAAATTCAAATCATCTAAATTCAAGGCTTCATTCTACCATTGTGAATTGAAAAATTGGATCAAAGAAAAGAAAAGAAAATCATAAATTCTCAAATTTAACATATATATTTATATATATACATATATTTTACTTACTAATATATATATATATATATATATATATATTTTATAAAAAAAAAAAGATCCATTTTTATTGGAGTTTTTCCAATCCTGATTACATTAGAGTGAAAAGAACAAGGGTTTTGGTCTAATTTAGAATCCTTGAAGGTTCTCGTACATTTTAATAATTATGTAACATATAAAATTAATAATAAAATATTTAATAATATAAAAATATACAGTTAAATTAGAATTCATATATTTATTATAAAAAAAAAAAAAAAAGATAAAAGTAACCTTCACTCTATCTATATGTATGTATGTATGTATACATATCTGTCTGGTATTTAGAACAATAATTTGTTCTAAGCATGTGATGATATAGATAAGCTTGAGAGATGAATTTCTTACTTGAATTTGTCCTTTCGTGAAGAAAATAATAATAATAAATAAAATTATAAATGTATACTTACGGGATATATGCATCCGCGTTGACCTTATGGGTTTATTTGATGTTAAATATGTGTGATGAGAATATAATAATGGTGGTAGAAACCGACCATACCTCCCATTTATTATTATTATTATTATTATTTTAAAATTCCACAAAATAATAATATTTGAGGATATATATATAGAAACTGAATACGCCAAGAGAAATAATTAATGTTGCAAAATATAAGTAATTTTCACAAAAAAAAATTTAAAATAAATTAATCATTAAACTTAGCTGTGTGGACAAAAAAAAATCTGAGTTGATTCTACTTAGATTATATTAATTTTAAATTAAATTTAAATCAAACTCGGTAAAAAAAAAAAAAAAAAAAGCTCGTCAAAATACGACCTCACACACAATATATATTTATTAATTTAGTTAAGAAGTCTTATTTGATAAATATATATAATATATTTTTAATTTTAATTCAAAACATATTTTTATTTGATGTAATAGGATTGAATGTCACTAGACACAACTGATTTATCGAATTATCTAAATATATATTTAATTTTTTTATAATGTCAGATGAAATCTATAGAATTACCTGATTAACTGCTGGAGTAATAGAAGCAAAATCAAGAAGGCTAAGGATCTTGTTTGAAGAGAAATTACTGACACCAATGCACCTGCAAAATCCCATTTCTAAGCTTTTCTCCATGCCTGCCCATGTGCCTTCTATATCCAACTCCTCAAAGTCTTCTTCTTTAGGTACTGGATAACATGCCCATGGCTTCAATTTCACTGGCCAATGCACCAGATACATATCTATATATTCTAGTCCTGTATTCCTGCACATTATTAATTTCTCTCTTATTTTACATACATACATACATATAGCTGTATAAAAATAGAGTATAAGATCTTGTTTATGTAATTACTTGAGTGTTTGCTGGAGTGCAGAAACAGGATCATGGTGATCACTTGACCAGAGTTTAGATGTAACAAAAATATCTTCTCTCTCAACCCTTCCGTTCTCGATTGCTTCTCTCAACGCATTCCCTACTGCTGGCTCCGACCCATATATCTTTGCTGTATCCAAGTGTCTGTAACCCAACTGTATTACCCATATATGTAGTCAGAATCTTGCTTAAAAGTTAAAAAGAATTATACAAACCATTCTAGAGACAAGAATATTACATCCATTACCACTCTTATCTTACACAGAATGGATGCAACGTATATCGTGTAGGGTATTAGATAGATAAATAAATTACTTCCTCTCATGGTATATTAAATTACAAAGTAAAATGACAAAATTGACTCTAATACAATGCTGTTATATTTTTATTTAAAATTATATTATCTTAAAGAAATTTTTTAATAAAAATATAAATTACGAATGGTATGCAAGTACCTCCAGGGCGGTATGAATAGCTTGTTCGGTAGTGCGCTGATCATTAAACAAAGAGTAAGTTCCTAATCCAACCACTGGTAGTGTTACTCCACCTTTCAATCTTATCTGATCGCTCCTCATGGTCTCTTTCTCACCTTCTCACGTACTTCATATGTACACACACATGTATGTGTGTGTATTTGTCTATCTGCCACAATATGCAAACACCCACACACACATATATATATATATATATATATACACACCACCCCAAAAGTCAACTTTACAAACTGTTTTCCTAAGACACCTCATCACGCTCACCAATAAATTATGATATTAAAAAAATAAATGTTTGAAAAAATGAAGTCATTACAGGAGATGAGGTGTATGTGTATTGTCAAAGTTAATGAAAAAATATTGGTTTCTACGTATCAAAGCTTGAGATCTTCCATGTCTCTTGGGATTTCACCCGGTGGCCTCCAACCCATCAACATAAAGCCAAAGTTATCTCTCTAGATTTGGAGTTTTCAGAAGATGGTTAGATAGAGGTGTTTAAAAGACAGTAGATAAAGGTTCGATTTTAGTGAAAACTTTCTTTAAAAGTATATTTTAGTAAATAAATTACGATTTTAATAAAACTTTCTTTGAAAAAAAGTTTATTTTAGTCAAGTAGATATTTGAGGGATAAAAAATTTATTTTAAGGATAAATATCTACTTTAATCCTACAACTATGGACAAGTACTTTTTGTTATAATTTTTAGTTCTAAATCTTTTAGTCTTTTTCCAAAAAAAAAAAACATTTTAAACTATAAAACTATTAATTGTTTAGACAAAATTGTTTATTTATTTGTAAACAAGAAAATGATAATAGTTAAATCATTAATAATCAATTTTAAAATTTTCTTTAAAAACAAAAAGATTAAGCATTCAATGCTCACCTCTTCATCTTCTTCTTCATTAAGTTTCCTTCACACAAAATATTGGTGATGCCTCCACCCCTCTTTTTTTAAAAAAAAAAAAACTCTAAGCATTCACGGAACATTTTCATCTCATTCTTCATTAAGTTTCCTTCACCAAAAAGAATCGGTGATGCCTCTACCCTCTACATGCCACTACCATTCATTCTCCTTTTTTATTTTCATCATTAACAACAAGTAACACTTTTTACGTGTCCTTTATTATATTACTTTAGCTTTAATTCCTAAATCGTGATATTTTTTTAATTCAAAAAAAAAATAAGATTATTTTATTATAGTATACGAAATATAATACTTTTTTTAAAGACAGATCACACTACAACCAATATGAAAAAACTATAAACTAGTTTACCAAATAAAAAATAAAAAACAAGCAACTAAGTTTACACGAAAGGGTATGCCTCTAGCACCATCCACTACCTATAGGTTGCCCTTTAGCACTGATACATATGATATACAAGCAGTGGTAAATTTACATTCAAACTGTACACATATGATATGGGCTTCCATGTTAACACCTATAATCATACTTAGTAAAACTTCGGTCCAAAACTTCACATACTATTTTCAAAAAATAAAAGTTTTAAGATACAACCCGTCACTCGTTATAGCTATCTTCTTGTAGGCACCTTTTCAAAAAGTAACTTGAAGCAGCAAGAGGCCCAATTAAATTATGCTTTGCAATCCACATAAACAACGTATTCATAAAACACAAGACCAACTAAGGGCAACATCCATAGGGATCACAAGCCTTTTATTCTAACTATAAAATAATTTCTCTATTAAAACCCTTCTCTCAAAATTGCTCCCTCTCTTTCTCATTGTTTTTACATTTCATTTTTATTTATTTTGGAAATTTGGTTCGATTTACTATTGGAATGGCAACTTGTCGTAAGACTCACAAGGCTAGGGTTTATGTAATACCCTTGAATTAATTTTAATAAATTTAAAATTAATGTAAAAACATAATTTTTAACTTTTAAAATTTTTATTTAATGTGAAAATGAAGAAAAATAAGTGGGGGATGAAATTGAAAAAAATGGGTGAAAATTTGAGTTCTGTGGGTATTTTTGAAAGAAAAATTAGAAACTGATGGTCAAAATACAATTTAAGAAAAATGTGCCACATAGGATGCCCAGTCAGCAGTCCCAACGAAGCGGAGTGCGCCGCGTAGCAAGGCACACTGACGCGGTGCCACGCGGGAGGCCACACTAGTGATCTGCGTGCCCGCGATCGGACAGTCTAGATTTATTTCCGCGCGCGTGGACGGTCGGGATCCGTTCCCTCTTCGGACGCGATCAGACGATCGCGATTAAACGCAATAAACAGTCTAGATCTACTTCTTATTTAAACGCGATGGGATGGTCTAGATCAAATCTTGATGAACGGTCCAGATTCACTTCCTATTTAAACGCAATTAGTTTGTCCAGATCAAACGCGATGAACGGCTCATATTAAAAGGAGACGGATATGAATACCTATCTTCACACCAAACCCTTATCCTATCCGCTAGACAACCCCGCTGAAGAAGAAGAGACAGTTGCTGGGAAGGGAGCCGACCACCGACTAAAGTCGTGCCGGAGACAAAGAACTAAAGACGTTTCCAATACCGACAGCAGCTCCCACCAACGCAATTGTAGCAGCTCCAGCACCCATTGATTTTGCACCTTCTAACATCTCGGGTTGAGAATTCTCGTCACGCTTTTTCATTCACGATTTTCTGTTATAGATTCCTCGTCGATTCTTCCTCTCGTTCCTTTTCTCTTGGCCATCTCACTTGGAATGCGAAGCTGGGTCGCTTATTCACGAACAAAGAATCGAAGAATCAATTCAACCAAGAACTCTCTTTCGCTCGTCTGCATCTGGTTGCCTCCAAAGTTTTCAGCTGGATAGCCGCGAATGGGAAGAGGCAAGACAAAAACCCCTTTACCAGTTCTAAGGCCTATGAAGGGATGGAGCTATTCCCCTGGGAAGGTCAAGCCCGTTACCAAAGCCCCACCCATCCGCCATAATGGACGCTAACACCATTTTAGAATGATAATGAAAAGGGATGATCAGGCTGATTTTATAGTTGTCACGTGGGAACCCAACTATGGTATCACTTACCTAACAGATACCATATGCAAGTCCGGACCTATATAGTGAGGGTGTGTTAAGGCGAGTTGATGAGCTAAGACGACAAGCTGACTTTTCATAGTAGGCATAATTGAAGGTTTAGCATCTCAAACATCAATTTGAGTAAGAATCCCTCACCTTATTTTCGGTGATGGAATTGAAGTTTAATTATAAATAATATAATATTTTGTGTAATTTAGAAATATCGATAATTGAAGGTTACTAATAGAGTCGGAACCGGTTATTTATTAATGCTTGTCATGTTTCACTGATTGATTGATTTTACGGTTTCGAATGCATGATAATACACTAGAATTAGTATGATAATTCGATTGTGTTTCCTTGATGCATGTATTACTTGTTTTACATAATTTATAGTTAATTGGAAAACTGAAAATTAAAGATAAATAGGAAAGTTGTTTGATTAAGTGAATGGATGAATGGTAGCCTTACTGGGTATCTTGAGAGATAGTGGACGGACCGGGTACATAAGGGACTCTACTGTGAACATTGCTTTATACCGGATGGAGTATCGAGGATTGGTAATTTGACGTTCATACCGGACGGAGTATGGGGATAATCCGTTTCACCCTCATATCGGACGGGGTATTGAGAGATGGTATTTCTTGACGCTCATACCTTACAGGGTATGGGGACGGCCCGTTAGTTGAAAATATTGAAAAATGGTTCATGCGTAGTAGGAACATCCCTATAGAACCCTATGGATGCTAGTGGGCTGATAAATGAGAAAGTTGTTGTTCCGACTGACTGAATATAAAATTATGATATTGGTTACGTTATTAACTTTATAAGTCGATTTTGAAAATCTCGCTACGGTAAGCATGCAGTAAATGATTTTATTTATGATAAATCAATTTTACTTAAATTAAGAACTCCATTAGTTATTTTTTTTATAATTTCTATCAACATTCATTTCTGTGTCGGTAAGTAGTGTGATATTCTTACTGGACTAGTATAACTCACTCTTTCGTTAACTATTTCATATCAAAAGGACCAAGATCCAGAGTTCGATCCATAAGCGGGTTGCGAGTAGGACGTTCTGTTTATTCACTTTTTATTTATTTCTTTGATTATTAGTTATTCTTTTAGAATGATCATTTCTGTAACTCTATTGGGTATCTCAAATTATTGTGTAAGGAATATAAACCCAAATTTATCGTTTCGCATTCGCATTCAATTCATATTTTATTTTCTTTCAAGTTCTGGGTCGTTACAGTTGGTATCAGAGCCAAGTTCCTCGAAACCATTCCTTACACAAAATCCTTAGGAAATACCAAAAACCATGAATTATCACTCAACTGTTCCTTGTGAAATGCAGGTACAGATAAATGAGGAGAGGAAGACCCCCACTAAACCGAGCAGCCCGGGAGGGTTCGCTTCGAGAGGATGTTAATCAGCTATTTAAAATGCTGGAGAGACTCATTGCTGCCTAACAGGCCTAGAAAAAAATGAGGGAGCTACCTGACCCTCTCCCGCTGCTACAGGTTGAGCCACCCCTGCTACAGGTTGAGCTACCTGTACCCCAACTGCATCACCCGGCTCCACCATAATACAATCTGGTGCCTCCACCGTATCATCCAATACCACCATAGGGTCATTCGGTCCATCCCCAACACAATCTAGTCCCTTTCCCACGGGACCCAGTTCCTCCCATGATGGACCCAAGCTATATTGAGAGGTATAAAAGACTAAATTCATCTACTTTTATAGGGATATCTTCATTTGAAGAGGCCGAATACTGGTTAGTTGAGACAGAGAAGGCCTTCACGACTCTTGAGGTGATTCCCGAACAAAGGGTCATACTTGTCACCTACATGCATGTGGGAGAGGCATGTCGCTGGTGGGAGAGGCAGGCCGCTGGTAGCAACTCAAGCAGGCCACCCTGCCCATTCCAATCACTTGAGAATAATTTTTGATGGCCTTTAATGGAAAGTACCTCCCAGAACATCTCTGACATCTAAAAGAAATGAAATTTCAACACCTGGTACATGGTGATATGACTGTATCGGACTATGTCTGAAAGTTCTTGGAGTTGGGTCGGTATTCCCCTGAGAGCATGATGGATGAAAGCAAAAAGGTAAGGAAGTTCGAGTGGGGCCTCCATCCTGAGATCAGACTGTAGTTGTATGTATTCGAGCTCAGTACTTACTCGGCTATTCTAGCAAAGCACAGCTAATAGAGAGAAGCCTTTGCATTTTTTCTCTAGCAGTAGGGAACCTCAGGCCCCCAGTTCCACACTGCAGATCAGCAGAATAAGAGACCTAGGCCAATGACTCAGGCTCCTCCTCAGATTTTAACAACAGGACGGGGCAGGACTTGCCAACATTGTGGTAAGGATCATGGGTACCGACCCTGCTATCACATCAATAATACCTACCGCATATGTGAGAATGCCCAACATTACGTGAGGGAGTGCCCGAGGAATCAGAACCGGACCAGACCTCCTATCTAGGGCAGGGCTTACAACCTTACTCAGCAGGATACAGAGGGCAACCTATACGTGATACAGAGTACGTACACTATCTATAATTATCTTGCACATGTTTTGATTGATATTGGTGCCTCGCATTTATTTGTCTCACATGCTTTTATATCAAACTTGAATGTATTATCTGAAAAACTTGATTCTGTGTTGTCTGTGTCTACTCTTGGGAGTAGAACACTACTGGGTAAGGTTATACATAGAGCCTGTGTCACAGATATAGCAGATAGGAAATTGAGTGTGGACCTAGTAAAGATTGATACGTGGGACTTTGATGTAATCCTAGAAATGAACTAGCTAGCAGCATATCACGCCACCGTAAATTATTTTCATAAGAAACTTGTATTTAACCCTCCTAATGAGAAGTCATTCACAAATTAATAAAATTGTTTAACATTTGTTCCCTCAGGCCAATTTTTCTATTATCAAGTGCTTTAACCCGGCTATTTTCTCTAACTAGGAAAACCTAATAAAGAAATTTATATTCAAGAAATTCTGGTAGTCCAAGACTTCCCGGATGTATTCCTGGATGAACTACATGGACTGCTAGTGGATAGATAAGTTGAATTCACCGTAGACCTTCAGTCAGGCACCCATCTTATTTCGATTGCTCCTTACCGCATGAATCGTGTTGAGATGGAGGAGTTGAAAAAACATATCAATGAATTGCGGGATAGTAGATTCATCTGACATAGTGTGTCCTCTTAGGGTATCGGAGTCACATTTATAAGGAAGGGGGATGGAACTTTAAGGTTATATATTGACTACAGAGAACTGAACAGGGTCACGATCAAGAACAAATACCCCCTTCCCAAAATCGATAACCTTTTTGATTAGTTGCAGGATGCCAAAGTCTTCTCTAAAATAGACTTGTGTTTAAGTTACCATCAGTAAAGATCAATGCATAAGACATTCCCAAAACAGCTTTTCAAACTAGGTACGGACACTATAAATTTTTTGTCATGCCATTTGGACTAACCAACACATCAGTCATCTTCAGGGATTTTACGAACAGGGTTTTCAGATAATTTCTGAATCAGTTCATCATTATATTTATCAATGATATCCTGATCTATTCAAAAAGTATAGAGGAGTACACTCATCATCTGACTCAGGTTTTACAGGTACTTAGAAAAAAAAAGTTGTATGCAAAACTGAGCAAGTGTGGGTTCTGTCTCGAGCAGACTACCTTCATATGGTACATCATATCAAGTAATGGAGTGTTAGTGAACCCCGAAAAGGTTGAGGCAGTGCTCGGCTGGAAAAAATTAATCTCGATTAAGGAGATTTGTAGTTTTCTAAGAATGGCAGGTTATTACCACAAGTTTGTGGAAGGGTTTCTAGTTTAGCTACTCCTTTGACTCGGCTCACAAAGAAGAATGTCAAGTTTGAGTAGAATGAGAACTGTGAAATGAATTTTTTAGAACTAAAAAAATGGTTGATTACTGACACCGATGTTGGCCTTGCCGAGTGGGTCGGATAGATATACAGTTTATAGTGATGTCTGCTACCTAGAGTTGGGTTGGGTTCTGATGTAGCATACGAAGGTCATAGCCTATGGGTCCAGACAGTTGAAAAGTCATGAGAAAAACTACTCACCCATGACTTAGAACTTGCTGCGATTATTTGCGCCTTGAAAACTTGGCGCCATTACTTGTATGGGGAGACCTTTCAGATCTATACCGACCATAAGAGCTTGAAACATATATTCACTCAAAAGGATCTCAACATGCGTTAGAAAAAATGAATAAAACTATTCAAGGACTACGATTGTAACATCTTGTATCACCCGAGTAAGGGCAACGTGGTAGCCAACGCACTCAGTAGAAAAAGTGCAGGTATATTAGCTCATCTAATGGTTTCAGAATGTAGGGCAATAGGGACCACACAAACAGGTACAACTTCAGGACCTGAAGAGCGTCACATGTTTGGCTCACCTGACTGTTCAACCTGAGTTGATCCAGAGAATAAAGGAAGCCCAATCCGTCGATTCCACCCTAATAGCCCTCAAGAATGATGTAGCAAAGGGAGTTAATTCAGAATTTTGAGTCTCTACTGATGGGTTGCTTAGATTTCAAGACATGACGTGTGTTCTATGTGATAATGAACTGAAAAGAGATATCATGACAGATGCCCATAGCTTAAAGTTTGTCATGCATCCCGAAAGCACTAAGATATATCAAAGTATGTGACTCCGATTTTGGTGGAACGGGATAAAAAGAGATGTGACCAACTTTGTTTCTAAGTATTTAGTATGTCAGCAAGTTAAGGCAGAGCATTAACACTCAGGCAGGTTACTTTAGCCATTACCAATCCCAGAGTAGAAGTGGGAACATATCACAATGAATTTCGTGACAGGATTTCCTAGGGCACGCTCAGGACATGATGTCATTTGGGTAATTGTTGACCGATTCCCCAAGTCTTCCCACTTCTCGGCCATCAGGATGACCAACCCCTTGGACAAGTTAGCAAGAAAGGACGGCAGTGTCCGACAGGGACCCCAGGTTCACTTATTAGTTCTGGTCTACTTTTCAACAAATTATAAGAACGAAACTGTCCCTTAGTACTGCATTCCACCCTTAGACCAATGGACAATCAGAAAGGATGATCCGCACACTGGAGGATATGTTTCGAGCTTATGTTTTTGACTTCGGGGACTATTGGGATGATCATTTACCCCTAATAGAGTTCGCCTACAATAACAGCTACCAAGCAAGTATCGGCATGGCTCCGTACGAGGCGTTGTATGGCCATCCATGTAGATTGCCGATCTGTTGGAAAGAAGTGGTTGATAGAAAATTGTTCGGACTAGATCTTATAAAGAAAACTACAGCTAAAATAGTAAGATAAGGAAAAACATTTAGACGGCTCAGAGCAAGCAGAAGAGTTATGCGGACACCCCGAGGAGGGATTTAGAATTTGAGAAAGGAGATCGGGTGTTCTTTAAGGCACTCTTTTCAAAGGAATCAGTAGGTTTGGCAAAAGGGGAAAACTAAATATCCAGTTTATTAGGCCATTTGAAATATTAGACAAAACTGGCACCACCACCTACAGACTAGCACTGCCTCCAGAACTATTCAGGGTCCATAATGTGTTCTATGTGTCCATACTACGCAAGTACAACCCGAACCCCTTTCACGTCCTAGCCCACGAGCCTTTTTTGCCCCAAGATGATTTATCTTACGAGGAGATACTGGTCGGTATTGTGGACCGAAATAGCATAGTACTCCACAACTAAAAAATTCCCTTCGTTAAGGTCCTATGGAAGAATCACATACAGGAAGAGGTCACATGAGAGCTAGAATTAGACTTCAGATCCCAATATCCCCAAATATTTGATTGAGTGAGAGAAACAGATTTGAGATATCAAATTTCTTTTAAGGAGGGGAGAGTTGTAATACCCTTAATTAATTTTAATAAATTTAAAATTAATGTAGAAATATAATTTTTAATTTTTTAAATTTTTATTTAATGTGAAAGTGAAGAAAAATAGGTGGGGGATGAAATTGAAAATAATTTTGAGAAAAATGAGTGAAATTTTGAGTTATGATGGTGTTTTTGAAAGAAAAATAAAAAAACTGGATGTCGAAATGCAATTTAAAAAAATGTGCCACGTAAGAGGCTCAGTCAGCAGCCCCGACGAACTGGAGCACGCCTCATGGCAAGGCACGTTGACACGATGCCACGCGGGAGGCCACACTGGCACCACGTGCTCGCGATTGGACGGTCTAGATTTATTCCTGCATGCGTGGACGGTTTGGATCTGTTCTCTCCTCATACGCGATCAGACAGTCGCGATTAAACGCAATGAACGGTACAGATCCACTTCCTATTTAAACGCGATCGGATGATCCAGATCAAATCGCGATGAACGGTTCATATTCACTTCTTATTTAAATGTAATCGAATAGTCTAGATAAAAAATGATGGACGGTCCATATTAAAAAGAGACGGATATAAATACTCTTCTTCACACCAAACCCTAACCCTAGCCGCCAGACCCCTCCTCCCCTCCCCCCCCCCCTTTCGGAGAAGAAGAGCCAGTCGCCAGAAAGGGAGCTGACCGCTGCTCGCCGCCGTGCCGGAGCCACTTCCGACTGCTAAAAGAGGTAAAAAAAATTTCATTCGCTTGAAATTCAATTTTGAATACCCCCATGACCAAATCGGAGTAAGAAGACCGGCGGATGAATCAAAAACTGTTGGTAAAGCCCAGCGGTGCCGCTGCAGAAAAAATAGAAAATCACCTCCGATGAGGCCCATCTTGATTCTCATTTTATGTAATTTTTTCACCATTGTAATCACCATTCTTTTTTCTATAGGTTGACTGAAGCAAAACACCTAACCGCGAAGGTGAGCCGATGGAGTCGCCGCATCGCAAAACTCCGCCGCCGGTAAGCTTCGATTTTTCTATTTTTTTGACCAACCGAGACCTCTTAACGTGTTTTCTCACAGGGATTGGTACAAAACCAACCGAAAATATCCAACCTGAGGCAAATCGTCGTTGCAGATGGCGGTGCCGTCGTTGGAGCACGACGGAGCCGCCGTGCCGGAATTCTAGAATTGGCCAAAAGGGATTTCTAACACTGATTTTAGATTTTTTTGGGATATTTTTAGGTATTTGAAGTGTGTTTTAATCCCATAAGAAAAATTTAGGGAACCCAGGGACCGCTAATAGGCGTAACTGAAAGTTTAATATCTCGAACATCAATTTGATTAAGAATCCCTCACCTTATTTTCAATGATGGAATTGAATTTTAATTATAAATAATATGGTATTTTGCGTAATTTAGAAATATCGATAATTGAAGGTTACTAATAGAGTTAGAATCGGTTATTTATTATTGTTTGTCATGTTTCACTAATTGATTGATTTTACAGTTTCGAATGCATGATAATACACTATAATTGGTATGAAAATTCGATTGTATTTCCTTAATGCATGCATTACTTATTCTATGTGATTTATAGTTAATTAAAAAACTAGAAATTAAAGGTAAATAGAAAAATTATTTGATTAAGTGAATCGATAAATGGTAGCTTTACTGTGTATCCTGGGAGATGGTGGACGGATCGAGTACATAAGAGACTCTACCATGAACGTTGCCTCATACCGCACGGGATATCGAGGATTGGTAATTTGGCATTCATACCAGATGGGGTATGGGGACGACCCATTTCACCTTCATACCGGACGGATGATTGATGGATAGTATTTCTTGGTGCTCATATCGGACTAGGTATGAGGATGACCCGTTAGTTGAAAATATTAAAAAATGGTTCACGCGTAGTGGATACATCCTTATGGATCTCCGTGGATACTAGTGGGTTGATAAATGAAGAAAGTTATTGTTCTGACTGATTGAATATGAAATTATGATATTAGTTACGTTATTGACCTTATAGGTCGGTTTTGGAAATCTCGCTACGGTAAGCATGCAGTAAATGATTTTATTTATGATAAATGAATTTTACTTAAATTAAGAGCTCCATTAGTTATTTTTTTTATAATTTATACCAACATTCATTTCTGTATCGGTGAGTAGCGTGATATTCTTACTAAGCTAGTGTAGTTCATTCTTTCTCTAACCATTTTAGATCAAAAGGAACAAGATCCAGAGTTCAATCCACAAGAGAGTTACGAGTAGGACGTTTCATTTGTTTACTTTTTATTTATTTCTTTAATTATTAATTGTTCTTTTAGAAAAGTCATTCATGTAACTCTATTGGGTATTCCAAATTATTGTGTAAGTAATATAAGCCCAAATTTATCGTTTCACTTTCGTATTCAATCAATAATTTATTTTCTTTTAAGTTCCAGACCGTTACAGTCTAATTTCAAGTTAGTCATATTATTAGGTTCTTGAAAGTCGGTAAGTATACTGAGTGAGTATTATTGTGTTTGAGTACCTTAGTCTTCATATTTTAGTCATGGATCAGCCTTATCGAGCAAATTTAATTGACAACCTTTTTTTTGCTCATTTTTTGTAAATTTTTTAATAGTGGTGGCATGTCACAATTAGCTAACAAATTTAGGCATGGAGCTCATATGGTTCTAAATTATTAACCCTTTTAATTACTAGTAAAAGAATTTTAGTGTCCATTTTCTTTTCTAAAAAAGAGATATACTCTCTTTCCTCTCTCTCTCTCTCTCACAACAATAGTGGATTTGAATAGTGAGGTATAAGCATTGTAACGGTCCCGGAAATTTAAATGAAATATATGTATTAAAAATCTCAAATGCGGAAGCGAAATAAAAATTTTGATTAACATCATTTACACAATAACCAAAATATACTCAAAACATGAAGGAACAAACTAACTAAAAGAGATACTCGAAATAAAAACTATAAATATAACTATAAAGTCTTTAGGCGTCCCCTTCGTCGTCTTTCTGCGGAACGGGCTCAGGAGCAACTTCTTCCTGATCTAAAATGATTAAATAAGGGATGAGCTACACCAGCCCAGTAAAGACATCACACTATCTCACCGCCACGGAAGTAAAGGTGGGTAGAAAACAAAAATGACCAATGGAGCATAATTTATAACGAACTCGTTTACTAACATAAAAACCTTTACTGTCCACTTACCTCAGTGAGATCCATGAAAACAATAACCTTATAATATCATGAAATCATACACACTTTATAACATAACACATATCATACCTTTATATTTCAATCGTCAGAAAATAAATTTCCTCTTTTACCAGCCTACTAGTATCCCTGGGGATCCATAGGGGGTCTCTGCTACACGTGAACCATTAACATTTACAACCTGATTCCAGGGTCGTCCCTATACCCCATCCGGTATGGGTGCCAAAACACATAAGGTCTCCATATTCCGTCCGGTATGAGAGACCACGTTCCCGGTAGGGTTCCCTACGGACCCAGTCCGTCCACCATCTCCCAGGATATCTAGTTAGACTGTTCACATTTTCCACTTATCAATTCACATAACCTTTTTGCCTTATTTCTTAATCTCAATCATCCAATCATACACAACATGTAAACCAGTAATTGACACCAAATAAGACAATACAGTACCGGATTCACCATAATACAAACCATAATAAAAGAAACTATAGTTCATGCATAGGAGACCATAACATAATTACATCAAACATTATGCTGCATTTAATACTGAAAATTAGACCAAACAATAACAGACCAACACTGTATCAGACTCGGGCTCCATTGGCAACCTTAATCAATTATACATCTATAAAGTCACAAAGTATAATTTAATTATTTATTTAGCTTTAATACCGTGATAGGAAACAGGGTGAGGGGTCCTTACTTGTTTCGGGGTCTGAATTCGACTCTACAGTGTGCCTACAGGCTGTCCTTAATTTCTCTGAATTTTTTTCAAAAAATTGAAACGCACTACCGGTACCTGCACGTGTCCCAAAAAAATCCCAAATCAGACCTAGGTCCCCTTTCGGCCAATATCAGAATTCCGGCGACGGCACCATCGCAAGCGGTGGCGATTAGCCTCGGGTTGGCCGTTTTCGGCCGAATTCGGCCACACTTGCATCGGTCCCTGTAATAAAACAACCCTAGGGCCCTCGGTGGGCCAAAAAAATTACGAAAAACTGAAATTTATCGGCGCCGGTGCTCTCGGGTGCGGCGGCTCCTCTGGCGTGAGTCGCGTTTTAATGTTTGGCTCTGATCAACCTGTAGAGAAAAGAACGATGATCACAGTGGTATAAAATTTGTATCGAATGGAGGCCGGGAAGGGCCTCATTGGAGGCAAAAATAGAGGGGGGGCGTGGTGGCACAGCTGGACTTCGGCTGGGTTTTCCGGCCGTTTGGCCGGTGGTTTGGCTCCGGTTTGGCCATAGGCGAACTCAGCATCAAAAAACCAGCAAGGAGAAAAAAATTTACCTCGATCGGCGGTCGGAAACTTCCCCGGTGCGGTGGCGGCCGGCTCACACCGGCGGCGGGTGGCGGCGGCCAGCTCCTTCGGCGTCTGGTTCTTCTTCTCCGGCGAGGCACTGGCGGCTAAGGTTTTGTGGTCAAGTGTGGGTGGGGTTATTTATACCCTTTGCCTTTTAATCTCAACCGTCCATCAAGATTAAATTTGAACCGTTCGATCACGATTTAATTGGGTTTAAATCTGGGCCGTCCGTGCGCATGTTTGATCTGGGCCATCTAATCGCGCTCATGCGGATCACCCACGTGGCCCGTCCCCTGGTCAGCTTTTTCTTGCCACGCGGCGTGTCCTGGTTGGCCGGGGCTACTGACCGGGCCGCTGACGTGGCTGCTGACGTGAAACAACTTTTTTAAATTGCGTTTTGACCCCCGGTTTCTGATTTTCTTTTAAAAACACCCCCAGAATCTAAAATTTCACCCCTTTTTCCCAAAATCAATTTCAATTAAATCCAAATAATATTTTTACCCAATTTTATCATTATTATTATTTTTATTTTCATTAAATTAAATCAAATTAAATTAATTAAAAATCTAAAAAATTCAAATATAAAAAAAAGAAAATAAAAAAAAAATAATAATAAGAATAAAAATTAAAATACTTGGGTGTTACAAGCATAATGAGTACGAGGGGCTATTAGAGGAGCATTAAATCAAAATCCAAATTGAAGTAAAAATATGTGTATTATATATTTCTAGGAGCTAGACTTTATGGAGAAAATATGACACTCCAATTTCATGTTATAAAGATATGTGATTATTGAGTTGCATATAAGAACTAAAGTCAAATACTACCACTAACCTGACTTCAAACTTTTAAGATCAGTAGTTTAGGGTCAAAAGATTATTAGAATAGATATCTTTTGATTTGAAGAATCATAAATAGTATTAGAGTACGTGCTAGTTTGGTAATTTTGATTGAGACGATATTAAATCTTATGTGTAACACCCACTAATTTTATAATTTTTATTATTATTATTTTGTATTTTTAATTTATTTTATTTAGTTTATTTTATAATTTTTGAATTTTAATTGATTTATTTAATTTAATTTAATAAAAATAAAAATAATAATAATGATAAAATTGGGTAAAAATATTATTTGGATTTAATTGAAATTGATTTTGGGAAAAAGGGGTGAAAATTTAGATTCTGGGGGTATTTTTGAAAAGAAAATCGGAAACCGAGGGTCAAAACGCAATTTAAAAAAATTGTGCCCCGTCAGCGCCACGTCAGCAGCCACGTCAGCGGCCCAGTCAGCAGCCCTGGCCAACCAGGACCTGCCGCGTGGCAAGACCACGTCGACCCGGGAACGGGCCACGTGGGCGATCCGTGTGCGCGCGATCAGACGGCCAGATGTGTCCCCTCGCGCACGGACAGCCCAGATCAAGCGTGCGCACGGACAGCCCAGATCAAGCGTGCGCACGGACGGCCCAGATGCACGCGCACAGACGGCCCAGATGCACGCGCACGAACGGTCTAGATTCAATCAAGTACGAATGGCCCAGATTTAATCGCGATGGACGACCCAGATTTAATCCAAATTAAATCGCGATCGAACGGCCCAGATTAAATCAAGATGGACGGCTGTGATTAAAAGGCAAAGGGTATAAATAAAACCCCCACACCTGACCACAAAAACCCTAGCTGCCTGCCCTCGCCGGAGAAGACGAACCAGACGTCGGAGGAGCCGGCCGCCGCCACCTGCCGCCGCACTGGGGAGTTTTTCGACCGCCGATCGAGATAAATTTCATACCCCCAGCTCGTTTTTCAATGTTGAGTTCTCCGGTGGCCAAATTAGAGCTAAACTCCCGGCCCAACGGCCGAAAAACACGGCTAAAACCCAGCGGCGCCGCCGCGCCCCTCCTTAGTTTTTTCCTCCGATGAGGCCCTTCCCGGCCTCCGTTTGATACAATTTTTATATCACCGTGATCACCATTCTTTTCTTTACAGGTTGATAGGAGCCAAATCACCAAAACACGAACCTTGCTAGAGAGCTGCCGCACCCAATAGCACCGCTGCCAGTAAGCTTCGATTTTTCGTAATTTTTTTGGCCCCCCGAGGGCCCTAGGGTTGTTTTATCGCAGGGACTAATGCAAGTGTGGCCGAATTCGGCCGGAAACGGCCAAAAACAGCCAACCCAAGGCGAATCGCCGCCGCTTGCGGCGGCGCCGTCGTCGAAGCACGGCGAAACTGCCGTGCCGGAATTGCGATATTGGCCGAAAGGGGCCCTGGGTCTAATTTAGGATTTTTTGGGACACGTGCAGGTACCAGTAGTGCGTTTCAGTTCCCTGGAAAAAATTCATGAAAAATTAGGGACAACCTGTAGGCGCACTGTAGAGCCGTATTCAGACCCCGAAGTAACTAAGGACCCCTCACCCTATTTCATATCACGGTATTAAAGTTCAATAAATGATAAAACGGTATTTCATGAATCAATAGATGTGTGAAATTGTTTAAGGTCGTTAATGGAGCCTGAGTCTGGTGTGTTTGTCGGTCAGCTGTTGTTTGGCATATTTTACAGTTTTTAAATGCAGTATGAGGTCTGATGTTTTCATTTCATAGTTTCGTGTGCATATATCACTGTTTTATTGATTATGGGTTGAATGACTGAGAACCCGATGTTGTATGTTGTCTTGTTTGGCATAAATTACTGGTTTGCTTGTTTGTGTGTGATTTGATGATGCTGACTGAGGAAAAAGGGGAATGAAAGGTTAAGTAAATTGATAATTGTATAATGTGGTCAGCCTGACTAGATATCCTGGGAGATGGTGGACGGACCGGGTCCGTAGGGAACCCTACCGAAATTGTGGTCTCTCATACCGGACGGGGTATGGAGACCTTATGTGTTTTGGCGCCCATACAGGATAGGGTGTGGGGACGGCCCGTTTCACCCTCATACCGGACGGGGTATTGAGGTTTATAGTTTTGGCGCCCATACCGGACGGGGTATGGGGACGGCCCTGGAATCTGATTACAAGTGTTAAGGGTTCACAGGTAGCGGGACCCCTATGGATCCCCATGGATACTAGTAGGCTGGTAAATGAGGAAAAATATGTTGTGTAATGATTGAAATGCAAAAGGCGTGATAAGTATTATGTTATACAGTTCACATGATTTCATGATGATGATAATGTTATTGCTTTCGTATGTTATTTTATGAACTTCACCGAGGTAAGTGGATAGTAAAGGATTTTATTATTGATAAAAGAATTTGTTGTAAATTATGCTCCATTGGTCTCTTTGTGTTTTTTACCCACCTTTACCTCTGTGACGGTGAGATAGTGTGATGTCTTTATTGGGCTGGTGTAGCTCATTCCTTATTTAATAATTTCAGATCAGGAAAACATTGTTCCCGAGCCCGTTCCGCAGGAAGACGGCGAAGGGGATGCCTAAAGACTCCGTAGTTATATTTATAGCTTTTACTTTCGAGTTTCTCTTTTAGTTAGTTTGTTTTTTTATACTTTGAGCACGTTTTTGGTTTTAGTGTAAGGGATGTTAATCAAAATTTTTATTACGCTTCCGCATTTGACCTTTTTAATACACATATTTAATTTTAAAATTCCAGAGCCGTTACATTATGGGTCTTGAAAATGATATCAAAGATTTGACGGACAGAAATCGTGATACTCTGGTCTTAATTATTGATCTTCATATAAGAGTTTAAATCACACACTATCAATAACTTAAAATAAGATTTGAAGATCAGTGGTTTGTTTTTAAAAGGTTATTAAAAAAATTATGCTTGAGTTAAGGCATTTAGAAAAATTAAAGAAGATTGGGAAATGGGTTCAGAGAAATTTATTTCATGCGTATAGTAGATAGAAAAAGTTATGGCTTACTTCCCAAACAAAACCTAAAAAGTTTATACTTATGGCATTCAAAACTTTGATGTCACTTGTTCTAGCAAGCCATTAAAAAAGCAAAAAGTTGGTTCTACTTAGCATTAAAAATGAAACATATTTGTTATGTTTTAGCCATTAAGTGATATTATTTAGATAGTCAATTTAGGAGAGTTTCAAATTTTTGATAATATGATTGTCAAGGTAACAAATGTAGATTGCTTATAAACCAAATTATAAATCAAGATAATACATGTAATTTTAGTTTGTCAAGAAAAAAAAAAGGTAATTAATATCTTATGAATCAATAGAATATCAGAAATAAAAGATAAATTGATTTAAACATAACAAGTTGAAACTACCAACATTCATATTCCTACCTCTGTCCCTTTAAAAAATAGGAAAGATATTTGTTGTTCGATTGTATTTTTCAAATATTGATTACATTAATTAGCTAAAGTAACAATAAGGTGAAATATTGATAACAGTTGAACAAAACCCATTTTAGGGATTAGAATAAACACTTAAAGAGGCAAGGGATGTCTCAATGTAAATTTCTTATTTCTTCCTAAAAGCTTTTGTTGACAACGAAGGATGTATGTATATGTCTAATATATATATATATATATATATTAACAAAAGGAATTAATCAAGTAATATAATGGTGGGTTGGGGGACACATCAATGAATTTCCTGTTTTGAAGTCAATGAAAATTTTAAATATAAACATTTTGGTTGACTTCTTTGTGTGGAATTATTTGATGTGTTCTTGGGTTGACAAGCTCAAAAAACTCCAAATATTAAATAAATAAAATAAAATAAACAGGATAGGTCATTAAGAATTGGTTGGTCTTTGTAATGACATATAGATATATATATATATATATATATATATATAATAGATGAGAAAAGAAAGAAAGGAGTGACACCATGATCAATATTATCAAACTAAAATAGATAATATAAAAATATATTTCATTTTAAATTAGATTAATTTTTATTGATTAAGCTAAATAATTAGTTTATCAAATTTTTTGGATTTTAAATTAAGAATACTACCAAAGCACGATCATTAAAATATGAAGTATGTTTAATTGTCAACTAAATTAATTATCTCTTTAAGTGAATTCCTTTTAAAATTGAGATAAATTTATTTAAAAAATTTATTGTGAGTACGTTTTCATTTATAAATTTATTCTCTTTGATTTGATATAAATATATGAAATTTTTACATAAATATTAAAATATTATTTTTATAAAATAATTAAAAATTATTATTAATTAATTGAGTTTAAGTCAACTTTAAATTAATATAAAAAGAAATGTAAAAATTAGGTAATTAGAGATCATATTAAAGAGAATTTATTTTTACGAACTTTTCATATATATATATATATATATATATATAAACAAAAGGCACATTAGATGTTGGAGGTTTGTAGTGCAGCGTCAGAAATATCTATCGAGATCTGAAATATGCTTTTTCGCTTGCCTCATTTTAACCAAACCATTTGAAATAAATAAATTTTGTGCACCTGTCTAGGCGTGTTTCACTCCATCACTTTATTCTATACACACCTATACATATATATATACAATTTCTATTTTTGTGTTAATTTTCTGTTTAAATAGATTTTTGCTTTTAAAAATTATTTAAATAAGTTTTTAAACTATAACTTTCTTTTTTTTCTTTAAATTATTTCATTTAATTATTTTTATGTCCCAATAAGTCATGTACTTTTGAAAATTATTTATATAAATTTTTTTATTATCAACTTTTGTTACAGCTATATATATATATATATATATATGTTATGTGACAGTTGATAGAACCGCATGAATTAATATAAGTGAATATATTAATTCACATAACAACTATGATATCAATTTTCATCACATAATTATCATGTGATAATAATGTATCTAAAATTTATTTATTTTAATTAAAAAAGATTATAAATCAATTTGAAGAGAAAAAAGAGCCAAAATTCAGAAAACTAATAATTAAATATTGATTATATGCAAGTTCGTCTAATAATTTCTCAAAATTAGTCAGCCCACAGTCCAAGTTTGGAAAGTCAAGCCCAAAAAAATTCAAGTCCGACTCAAAATTATTTTTTGTTCATCTACCCCCACCCAAAATTTACCATATATATGTATATATATTTATTATTTACGAAATTTTTTATAATGTATAATCGTAAGGTATTATTATTTTTTAATACTAAAAGTAATATATTTTTAACTGTAACTCTGTATGATTTTGCTGAGTTTGAATCATATTCAATGAATAATATATAAAATTAATATATAATATAATCATTTTATATAAATTAATCATGGTGGAATTAAATCAAAGAAAAACTATTGTATTAGTTGAATCACATTTATTTGTTTGAGTCAATCTAATAAAGTTGTTATTGAAATAAAATTGACCAAATAAATATTAATATTTTAGGATCAGAAAAAAAAAAAGTATAAATAAATAAATAAATAAATATATTGTGAGATGTACAAAAAAAAAAAAAAAGAGAAAAGCTTGTAAATCAAGATGAATGAATATTCAGTTAGTTTCTGTTTTATACATAAAATAAAGAAGGAAAGAACCAGAAGTAGTAATAAGTGATAAAAGAAGGGACTCCTTTAAAAGGGAATGCTTAAAATGGGGCGTGAGTGCAATTTAGACTAAAACATGGGTATCTACATCCAAGCACCAATAAATCGATTCACCTAAGCCAGGTTCCATAAGTTGACCTTGCAATGCATCTGTTACAGAGGAACGGTATGGATGGAGACACGCAATGTTGATGGCGACGTTGCAATGCGTCTGTTATAGAGGAACAGTATAGATGGAGACACGATGCGAATGGAGCAAAAATCGTTTAGTGTTCTTCATACGTGGATGGCCCAGATTTAAGGAAACAGAACAACCATCAGGATTGAATTTGATAAGTTATATAACTAGGGACGAGGGAGATCGAGCTACAGGGAGAGGGAAGGGAGTAGAGAGCTAAGCGGATTTCAGTGAAGAGGGAGGAGTGAATCGCGGTCTTCACGGTCGAACCAAGAGCGAATAGCGAGGAATTTTTTTTGCTGGAATGCGTACATTGTACTCGAGAACAAACAGGTCAGATCAACCTGATCTTAAACCCAAGTTTTGAAATAGGTGGATTAATTTCCTGAGATATAACACTGTAAATCAATTTTTGGGAGTGTTCATGAGTAGGCAGTTTAGACTTAAATTGCTGTGTAAATTGCTTGATAAAGAAATCTTGATAATTTGAAATGACGGATAGATAGTTCCAAATGGAGGTTACTGAACTCTTTAAGAGATAGGGCGGGTGTTAGAGGTTCGAGTATATAGGTTCAATTGAAATGCTGAATTTATTAGTTCTGGGTGATTTGTAATAGATGAAGTTTAGAAAGAAAATATAGAGGCCATGAACTGAAATAGGAGAAAAAGAGAACGGTGGTGAACTTGGACAAACTATTGGAAGGAATTATTGAGGAAAGAACATAAACGAAAAAAAATCCCAAATTTTAGGAGAGTCAAACAAACTGTGTCTATACCTTAAATTAGTAATGTGTGTGTAAAAGAAACGTGGAAACAAACTGTGAGTAAGGATAACCGTAGAATAAGACGAAGAGAACAATATCTTAACGAACAAACCAGTTACAGGCTCAATGAAGGAGTTTGAAAAAGTAACAGAGAAGGGAAAGAAAAAGAAAGGAAAAGAGAAACAAACAAATAAAAAACAAAATAACATAATGGGCAGTGAATTACCACTAAGTACAACAAGTGGAGAAAATCTGAATCAACAATAGAGATATAGTAGAATGTAGTTGAATGAGAGAATATTAGGACTCAAAACTAAGAAGGGGAAACCATTTGGGAAGCTGAGGGAATATTAGTTCTGTCTTTTCGGTATAGGTAACCAGTGCGTGAAAAGGGTGAAGTGGTTGACTGTTATTATTACCTTTCCTAATCTGAATTTAATTATGTTGCATGTTTGTGCATAATATGGTTGTATATGATATGACATCTTATCCTAATTTTAATTAGTACCAGATGAGTATGCATGTGCATAATAACCACGTGTGGACATTTTAGAAATTAATCTGTGTTGCTTTTGTATATGTATTAAATGCATAAATAATGACTGCATATGATGATTTTTTATTCCAGAATTATGAGATGTTGTGAATATGTGTGTGCGGTGCAGCCAGGTGTTATGGCTTCAATGAAGGGTTATGTGTATGTATATATAATTCGAAAATGCATTGAAATGGTACTATTGTGGAATGAGTACAGTCTGAAGGGGGAAATCATTGAAGGGAGTAAAGGAAATAAAAGAAAAGGGAGTGCAGCTTCCTGTGATGGATTAATGCAGGAAGAGGGAGAAACTGAAAAGAAAGAAACAGAGGGAGAGTGGACCTGCTGAGTCTGCTACAGTAAAATGAGTGCAGGAGGATAGAGAGGCTAAGAAGAAATAAGGATAGGATGACCTGATCAGTGTAGGAAGAAAGAGAGATTTAAAAGAGGGAAACAGAGAGAGTGGACCTGACAGGATTACATGAGCAGGGTGGGGGGGACAGGTTAGCATGGTGAGAGGGAGGATACAAACCTAACTGAATGGAGAATTGTTGTTATGATGTTCCAATGAGGGAAGGATACTTAAAAGAGGAAGAATTTTATGAAATGGAAAGAAAAGAGTTATCAGAACATGGGAATTATCGAGGTGCAGACAATTATTGAGGAAATTTTTTTGGGGGGGGGGGAAGAGGTTTATGCTTGAGTTTATTCTTACTGGGCTATATTGGCTCATCTGTTTATTTTTGTACAGAGGTAGTAAAACAGGAGCCCCTGCAAGAACTCCCAGAGCCAAGACATGACATGAATGGTGCGCAGACTTAGCAATATTCTCAATTTTGTAGATTTCAGTTCAGTTTTTGCTTTGTTGAGTAGAAATAGCTTAAAAGAGTAAATGTTAGTGGCTGGATTTAGTTGTTGAGATATGAGATACCTGTATTTATAAGTCAGATAAGGTCTATTAGTTTATGATGATTCGAACTGGATATATGTTTAGATTCACGTCTAATGACTGCAATGGTAAAATATCATATTTTACATCTATGCATATGTTGATTTGATACTGATAGATGGTATTTTAGACCCTACAGTTTGGAGAGATTACAGTCAAATTTTACATATCTATTGTATTGATCTTTATGGATGGTATTTTAGACATCACATTTTGGGGATATTATTGTTGGTATCAGAGCAGTTCCCTGGGACGAATTGCAGTACGATAAACTTAAAAAGGGTACAATATATATATATATATAATGATAATAGAACACAATGATAGTAATAATGAGTGATAATATGGTTATACGCATGTGCAGGGCTAGACAAGACAAACTTGAATGCCACGGGGGTTACTCTATCTAACTTTTGGTGGCTTGCAAAAATAGAGAAAACCATTAAGAAGGGCAGAGAAAGACGAGGAAGGAAATCTACCCTGGCTCCATAGGAACCACAGGAGACTCAACCTAGATCTCCTTTCTTCCATTAGGTACCCCTTTATGCATTCCAAGGACCGCCACCTTTTTGCCTAGTACTACTCCCACCTCATCAAGTGCCGCCCCCAGCTCCAGAGGCACAAACCCCGAACTTATCGGGGACTGGGCAAGAGGATTTTAACTGGTTATGCAGGGTGATAAAGAGCTTGGCAGTTATGATCAGGGAGAGATAATTGCGGCAGGAAACATCATAGTTACAAGTACTAAATCTTGTGCATGTTGGGGTTGACACCAGCAATATTGAAAAATTTAAGAGACCTAACCCCCATGCCTTGCATGGCGGTTCCGACCCATTAGTGGCAAAATACTGGATTAAGAAAACTGAAAAGTTGTTTGGGGTTATAGAGGTGAATGCAGAGCAGAAAGTGCAATTGGCCACCTTTATATTAAGAGGAGCAGTGGAACGATGGTGGACTCTAAAGAAGGGAGCACCGATCCCTCTTATTACCTGAGAGATCTTTCTAAAGCTTTCAATGCAGAATATTTCCCAGATTTTCTCTGACAACGGAAGAAAATAGAGTTTGCAGATCTTCACCAAGGTAAACAAACAATGACAGAATATGTTGAGAAGTTTATATACTTGGAACATTTTTCCCCAGAGGTGATGATGAATGAATTAAAGAAGGCTAGGAAGTTTAAGAAGGGGTTAAGACCTGAACTTTATCACCAGGTAGTAGTCTTTGCACTACCGACCTATCAGGTGGTTCTAGAGAAGACTCAATTAGTGGAGACACTTCATAGAGAGAGTATGGAACATCCTAGGGGATTTTCAAATTTCAAGAGACCTATGTCAGCACCTAGTCAGCCAGACAAAAGACAGAGAACGGTTTAGATTCTAGCTATAAGTTAGGGGGTCAATGCAAGGAATTTGAGATGTCCCCATTGTGGTAAAAACTATGGTAATCGCCCATGTGTTATGTTCAACCGTGGTTGTCACCGGCGCTGTAGTATGCAACATTTGGTTCGAGATTGCCTAGAGCCCCGAGAACCCTAAAGACCCATGACCTAAGGTAGAGTATACGCTATCACCACACAGAATGCAGAGGCAACACCTGACTTAATCCAAGGTATGCTTTTTATATCTAATTGTCCTACAAAAGTCTTAATTGATCTGGGGTCCACACACTCTTTCATTTCACCCACATTTGCACTTAAATTAAAGGTTGACCTAGTTCTCTTAGAATGTGTGTTGAAAATGTCTAGATTGACAAGTGGCGCTCTATATACCAATATAAAATATAAATCTTGTGTAGTAGAAATTTTAAATATAGAATTAGAAGTAGATTTAATCTTGTTAGACATTAAGGATTTTGATTTAATATTAGGAATAGACTGACTAGCAGTCTCTCATGCTAATATAGATTGTTTTAAAAAAGAAGTTGTATTGACAATTCCTAAGGAATAATCCTTAACCATTTAAAAAAAAAATTATGTATGTATTGACTTGATATGAAAAAATATTAATAATAATAAAATATAATTTGGAGATGATACTACTACTATCACATAGAGGGCATGAATCATTGCATTCTTTACATTTCATTATTGCTAATGCACATAATTAACACTAATACATTGTTAGGGAATAAGAGTATAAAGGTCATACTTCAAGAGATACCTGTGGTCTAGGATTTTCCTGACTTATTTCTATATGACCTCCTAGGACTACTACCTGACCGAGAGGTAGAACTCTCAATTGAACTACAACCAAGAACACAACCTATTTCCAAGACATTGTATCGAATGACAAGAATTGAGTTAGAAGAGTTAAGCATGTAGTTACGAGAGTTATTAGATAAAAAATTTATTCAGCGAGCGTGTCGCCGTGGGGTGCACTAGTGTTGTTCGTAAATAAGAAAGATGGGACGATGCGGATATGTATAGATTATCGAGATCTAAATTAAGTTACTATTAAGAACAAGTACCCTCTCCATAGAATAAATGATCTTTTCGATCAACTACAAGGGGTTCAAGTGTTTTTTAAGATAGACATGCGTTTTGGGTATCATCAAGTGAAGATCATGGAGGAGAATATATCTAAAACAACATTCAGAACCAGGTATGGATATTATGAGTCTCTAGTTATACCTTTTGGATTAACAAATGCACATGTTGTCTTCATGGATTTGATGAGCAGAGTGTTCAGACCCCTCTTGGACTGTTATGTCATTGTATTTATTGATGATATTCTTATATACTCCAAAGACCGGGACAAGCATGTCGAACATTTGACCAGGGTATTGGAGATCCTCAAGAAGGCCAAATTATATGCGAAGTTGAGTAAGTGTGAATTTTAGCTGGAAGAAATTTCATTTTTGGGTCATATAGTGTTCAAAGATGGAGTATCTATAGATCCTTCAAAGGTCGAGGTAGTGGTCGATTGGGTACATCCAAAGTCGGTGACAAATATCAAAAATTTCTTGGGATTAGTCAGATATTACCACATATTTGTGAAAGGGTTCTTGAATATCGCCACTCCACTCATAAGATTTACTAAGAAAAACGTGAAATTCGAGTGGGACAATGAATGTGAGAAAAGTTTCATAGAATTGAGACATCGACTCACCACTACTCCAATACTTACCATACCTTTTGGCACTAGAGGATATGCGGTATATAGTTATGCATGTCACCAGGGCTTGGGCTATGTATTGATGCAACATGGAAAGGTTATTGCATGTAGGTTTAGACAGCTAAAGGTTCATTAAAAGAAATATCGGGCTCGTAATCTTAGAACTTGCCATTGTGGTATTCGTTCTAAAACTCTGGCGATACTACTTATACGGTGAGGCCTTAGAAATTTACACAAACTATAAGAGTCTACAATACTTGTTCACAGAGAGAGCTTAATATGCGACAGAAGCAGTGGATGGATTTGCTAAAAAAATTTGATTGTAAAATCTGTTATCAGGCAGAAAATGTGATTGCAGATGCCCTTAGCAGGAAAAATACAAGAATGTTAGCACATGTAATGGTCTCAGAATGGGAAGTAAGGGAACCCATGCAGAGATTAGAGATCAAAGAACAAAATAGTAGAGAATACATATCCATAATAAATATACAATTGGATCTGATTCAAAGAATTAAGGAATGACAAATGACTGACACTATGTTGCAAGCGGTTAAGAAGGATGTGGAATAATGACAGAAATCAAAATTCAGTATATACCATGATGGACTACATAAGTTCAAGAACAAGGCATGTGTCCCAAACAATACAGAATTGAAAAGTGAGATTCTAGAGGAACCCACAACTCACATTTCACAATACTCCCGGGCAGCATCAAGATGTACCAAAATTTGAGGGACCGCTATTGGTGGAACAGAAAGAAGTGGGACATCGCTGAATTCGTGTTGCGATCCCTCACATGTCAACATGTAAAGATCGAACACCAGAAATCAGGAGAATTATTGCAGCCTTTACTAATACCAGAATGAAAATGAAAAAATATCTCGATGGATTTTGTAATGGGTATACCAAGAACGCGAGCAAATCATGATGTTATATGGGTATTAGTGGATCGACTGACGAAATCTATTCATTTTCTTGCAATGAAAGTCACTGATTCAGTGGATAAGCTAGTTAGATTGTATATTAGAGAAATAGTTAGATTGCATGGAATTCTTGTGTCAATAGTGTCGAACCGAGATCCCAGGTTTACATTCAGGTTTTGGAAGAGTTTCCAATAAGCCGTGGGCACAAAGCTAAACTTTAGTATGTATTCCACCCATAGACAAATGAACAAACAAAAAGAACCATCCAGCTATTGGAGGATATCTTGTGGGTATGTGTTATAGATATCGGGGGAAGCTGGGATGAGTTACTACCCCTAATAAAATTTGCATATAATAACAGTTATCACTCTAGTGTTGGGATGACACCTTATGAGGCCCCATATGGTAGACCCTGCAGATCTCTGGTGTGTTGGGATAAAGTGAGAGAGAGAAGACTGATCAGGCCTAAACTAATAGAAGAGACCGCAACAAAAATAATGATCACTAGAGACAACCTTCGAATTGCTCAATGTAAACAGAAGAGTTATGGAGATAATAGAAGGAGGGAACTAGTCTTTGAGATTGGTGATCATGTATTCCTGAATGTGTCACCCATGAAAGAACCACTAAGATTCGAAAAGAAATGAAAACTGAGCCCTAAATTCATAGGATCTTTTAAGGTGTTGGAAAGGATTTGCACGATAACCTACAGGATAGCATTGCCACCAGAATATTCGGGTGTACACAATATGTTTCATTTGTCCATCTACGCAAATATTATCTGGACCTATCACACATGATATAACATGAGTCACTCGCCTTGGGGAATAACTTAACATATGAAGAGGAACCCATATGCATAGTTGACGTGAGGACGTTGAGGAACCAAATGATACCAATGGTGAAGGTACTATGGCAACACCACTCCAAGGAAGAAGCAATATGGGAGCATGAGGACCAAATTTTTCAAGCAGTATAACAATTTGAGGGACCAAATTTTTTTTAAAGGAAGGGATATTGTAACGACCGGATAAATGTTAATACTCTTTTATAAAAAAAGTATAAATAAATAAATATATTGTGAGATATATTAAAAAAAAAGAAAACCTTCTAAATCAAGATGAATAAATATTCAATATGTTTTGATTTTATACATGTTGAGAAATATTAAGGGTACAATTCTAAAATAAAGAAGGAAAGACCAAGAGTAATAAGTGATAAAAAAAGGGACTCATTTAAAAGGGAATGCTTGGGGTTAACCTCTACTGGGTAACTCCGATGGGGTCCTGGTAACCTTTATTCGCAATTCTCCTGTTGTTCAGGATCTGGATTTTGGTTTTCTTGATCTGAAATGATTAAATAAGGGAATAAGTTACACTAGCCCAATAAGAATATCACACTGATCACATATACGGAGAACTGAATGTTGGTAAAAAATTATAAAACCAATGGAATCATTTACCTTTTTAAATATATTCATTTAACATAAAAACCATTATTTCATATTTACCCTTATGAGTTTCTAAAACTGACCTACGAAGATAATAACCCGAATAACATTGTGATTTCATATCCCAATGAGCAATAATAATAACTTATCTTCTTACCTATTTACCAGTACCTCTGAGGGTCCATAAGAATCCCCCCTACGCGTGGACCCAGTATCCATGTTATCAATTAACCGGTCATTCTCATACTTCGTCCAGTAATTGGCATCAAACATGTCACCGCCTCAATACCATCCGGTATGAGGTGAACTATATATCTCAACCCCTTTTGGTATGGGATTTTTCAGCCCTGTACAACTGAGGTAATGTCTATGGTAGGGTTTTCTTATGTACCGGATCCATTCACCATTTTCTATGGTAACTAGTAAGTCTTTTATACATAGATCTGCATTATCAAACCATCACCAATCGCATACCAATACCTCATTTTATATTTATAGATCAATATATCGGCATTTAAGTAGACAATATAAATTTATACCTTAACAATTAAGAAACATAATTAAAGAATTTATTTCAAATCAGTCAACATATGAAAAAAAACGGTTAGGCAATCAATAAATGAGAATTCAATTAAACCGATAAATTAAAGTGCATGTGGTAAGGAAATCGAACAGCCTAGCAATAAATGAGTAGTGCAGATAAAATAAGCAATTACATACTAACTAGTTCCGGCTCCACCGGTGACCTACAATTAATTTTAAGATTTTTTTAATTTTTTGCAAAGTACAATATTATTAGTTATTAAACTTCAATTTACCATAACAGAAAAAAAGGTGAAGGATTCTCACCCGGATCGGTGTTCGAAATACCATTTTTTTTTTTGCGCCTCCTGGTGGTTCCTCAATTTTCTGGATTTTTTCTGTGAAAATTAAAAATACTTTTCACGAATCCAAAATACCCCCAAAAGGTTAAAATAGGCGTTTAAAAAAAATTTCGACCAATTTAGGGTTCCGGCATGGCGCCACCATCGTGTTCCAGCGCCGGCTTTGCCGCCCACTGCAGCGGCTCCTCTCGGGCTTGTTGTTTCTGGCCAGTTTTGTCCGATTTGCATGAAAACCTGTGAAAAACCAAGTTAGGGGGCCTCTGTTGGTCAAAAAGGGCAAAAACAAAAACCCTACCGGCAGGGGGTCTCCGGGTGCGGTGGCTCCGTCGTTCGTCTTTCACGGTCGGAGTTCTCCTTCGACTAACCTGCACCAGAAAATGACAAGGAACACAACCATCAAAAAATCGTGGGAAACAAGAAGCGGGAAGGGGGTCATCAGAATTTTGGATTTCGGCCGCTGCGGCTCGGCCAACTTTCACTCATATTTTTGGGCTCACCTGTCGGCCTTTCAACTTCAATATGGGCATAGGGAGATTCGGGATTAAATTCTGAGCGAATGGAAGGAAAATCTTACATTTTCAGCATTGGCGGTGGCTTCGGTACGGTGACGACAGTGGTTAGTCTCCTTCTTTGGCGTCTGGTTCACTTCCTGACTACCCTTCTTCTTCTTCTCCGGTCACTCCTTTGTCGGGTAGAGTTTTGGTTCCCTGCGAAGAGGAGTTTAAATACTCCTCTCTATTCGATCCAGGTTGTTCGTTCGAGTCAACGTTGAGCGAGGGTAACCATCCGATCATTGCCTATTTAGGCCAATCACGTGGACAAATCAGGATCGTCAATCACGATTAATTTCATTCGTCCGATCGCATTTGAAGAGAAAACAGATCCGGGTCATTCGTGCACGCAGGATGCAATCTGGACCGCTTGATCCCCCAAGCACGCGGATCACCCAGGCACGCGGATAGCCCGCGTAGCCTCCAGCGTGGACTCGGTGTCAAGCGTGTCTGCCATGAGGCGTGTTCTAAGTCGTCGTTGCTGCTAACGTGGACATCCTACGTAGTCATATTTTTTCTTTTTATGATTTTATCTTCTGTTTTTAAATTTTCTTTCAGAAATACCCTTCTTTTTTCATAGTTTCACCATTTTTTAGAATTATTTTCATTTTCATCTCTAATCTATTTTTTTCAATAATTTCACAAAAATAAAATAAAATAAATATTAACGTATTTTATTAATGTAGAATTTATTCCGGACTTAATTTTTGGGTTCGGGTGTTACAGAGAATATTAGAACTCAAACCTAATAAAGAAAAATCGTAGAATTTATTCCGGACTTAATTTTTGAGTTCGGGTGTTACAGAGAATATTAGAACTCAAACCTAATAAAGAAAAATCGTCTGGGAAGCTAAGGGAATATTGGTTATGTCTTCTCGGTATGGATAACCAGTGCATGAAAGGGGTGAAGTGGTTGACTGTTAACATTACCTTTCTTACTGAATTTAATTGTGCTGAATGTTTGTACATAATATAGTTGTAGATGATATGATATCTTATCCTAATTTTAATTAGTACTTGATGAGTACACATGTGCATAATAACCACATGACATTTTGGAAATTAATCTGCATTGCTTGTGTGTATGTGTTAAATGCATAAATAATGACTACATATGATGATTTGTTATTCCAGGAATTCGGAGATGCTGTGAATATGTGTGTGCAGTCAGCCAAGTGTTATCGCTTCGATGAAGGGTTATGTATATGTATATATAATTCGAAAATGCATTAAAATTGTACTGTTGTGGAATGAGTACGGTCTGAAGGGGAAAATCATTGAAGGGAGTAAAGGAAATAAAAGAAAAGGGAGTGCAGCTACCTGTGATGGATGAATGCAGGAAGAGGGAGAAACTAAAAAGAAAAAAATAGAGGGAGAGCGGACCTGCTGGGTCTGCTATAGTAAAATAAGTGCAGGAGGAGGGAGAGGCTGAGAAGAAACAGGGATAGGATGACTTGGTCACTGTAGGAAGAAAGAGAGATTGAGAAGAGGGAAACAAAGAGAGTGCCTCTGACAGGATTACATGAGCAGGGTGTAGGGGACAGGTTAGCATGGTGAGAGGGAGGATACAGACCTGACTGAATGGAGAATTGTTGTTAAGATGTTCCAATGGGTGAAGGGTACTTAAAAGAGGAAGAATTTTATGAAATGGAAAGAAAAGAGTTATTAAAACATGGGAAATACTGAGGTGCAAACAATTATTGAGGAAATTTGGAGGGAAAAATTAATTGCTTTTATTTTTATGCTTGAGTTTGTTCTTATTTGGTTATGTTATCTCATCCTTTTATTTTTGTAGAGAGGTAGTAAAACAGGAGCCGCTACAAGAACTCTCGGAGTCGAGACATGACCCGGATGGTGCACAGACTTAGCAATATTCTGAATGTTGTAGATTTCAGTTTTATTTTTGGTTTGTTGAGTAGAAATAGCTTATAAAGTGTAAATGTTAGTGGCTGGATTTAGTTGCTAATATATGAGTTATCTGTATGTAACAAGTTGGAGAAGGTCTACTAGTTTATGATGATTGGAAATGGATATATGTTTAGATTTACGTCATGACTGTCATGGAAAAATATCACATTTTACATTTATGCATCTTCTGAATAAATATTAATGGATGGTATTTTATACTTTTACGGTTTGGAGAGATTACAGTCAAATTTTACATATCTATTGTATTAATTTTTATGGATGGTATTTTAGACTTTACATTTTGGGGATGTTACATTATTAAATTTTGACAAAATTAAATACTTTCTTATGAATGAGGTAATGTGTGCTTCTCTATTTGGATAAATGACCTCTAAGGTCCCATTAGTCATAATGATTTAACATGCTACATATTTATTTTTGTTAATATGCATTAAAATTAGCAATGTTAATTGAGTGATGCAAAAATTTAATGATGTATTCTACCAATGATGCTAGATGTTAGCAGTTGAGAGAAGAAAAACCATGAGTTGAAAGAAATGGATCAATAAAGGTAAAAGATAATTGGTAATAATAATTAAAAAAAAAATTATTTCTTTTTATTTCACAACTACACCAATATCATCACCCTCTAGATCTAAAGAGACAGAGAGAATGAGAGTAAAAACTCATGGAGCCATATGATAAAATGGCTCTAGTCCTCCAAACAAACCAGTGTTAAAAGAAGCAAAACTAGCTAGTGATAACTAACCTACTAATTAGAACCAAATGTAATCAATATTACAAACACCACTTTTATGATATTCCCACTTCTTTATTGTAACAATATTTGTTTATATATGTATATATAGATAATGCAAAACCTATGTTATTGATGATTTTAATCAAACTTTGAGTTTCAATTAATTTGTAAAAGCCACGTGTTGAGAAACTTCTTCAACTCCCATTAATCCAGTGCTAGAAGAACACCATGCATCGTCTGTGATGAATTGCATCCATGAATCATCTTTATCATCCTCGTCTATGTATGACGATGATGTTATAGGAACATCAGGGGACGTCGTTTCATATTCAATATTACTATTGTTATTGTTATTGATCACGCCTTGTGGACTATCCATCATTAACAAACTACATTGTGCTTGCTGTTGATCTTCTGTGTCGGAGCAAATTCCATTTTTTTTGAACACTCGACAAAGCGCATAAGAATCCTGCATTATAATTTTCAGTATCATTCATTTTACTTTAGGTATCAAAGATATTCTTTTTGCCATTGAATTAACAATCATTACAACAAAATATATACTTAAAAACAAGATAAATGCATGCATGAAACTAGATTGGAAAATAATATTTAATCTTCAAAAGATTTTTTGATATCCTTCTCAATTAATTGCTAATAAAACCAAGATCATAAAGTGATCATTTTCTATCCATTTTAGTTGCTATGATGTAGGTATCTCGAGGACTTCACATTTTTTTCGTTTGGTTAAAAGCAGTTCATTCATACTACAAATAAAAACTTTTATAAACTTTATATTTTTTTCGTTTGATTAAAAGCAGTTTCATTAATACTACAGATAAAATTTTTTATAAAAATTAATCTCGGTGAATTCATATCGATACATGCTAATTCACTAAATATACACACACAAAAAAGTAGACTTTTTATTGTCTAAATGAAATGCTATACTTAGACAATTTATTATTAGCAGAAGATTGGTTAATATAGTATACGATATGGTAATTATATAGAAGAAAAGCAAAATAAATCTTTTAATTAAAAACTAACCACAAATACAAATGAACCATACTTAAGCATCATAATTAATTATCTAAAAATACAGATAAATCGGCACATCTTAAGAAATTCCATAAATGTGATTGGTTAATTTTATTATATAAAATATTGTAAAAAAGAACGAAAAGAACACCAATATCTCTGTAAACAGAAACATGACATATATATATATATATATATATATATTGGTATATTTCTGTGTTTGGAATAAAGTAAAAAGTGAGGGGGACACCATCCCATCAGAGCTCAAAAGAAAGCGATTGGGGAGCTGCTTTCAGCATATAATTAGTGAATTTATTGATCGTATCATAGAATCTCTTATGCTAGATCACAGAATGTTAAAAAGTTGGTAAGAAAAACCAGTTGTTAAAAATAAAATTTATAAAAAGAAAAAGCAAATAATGACAGGGTTTGAGAAGGAACTGAGTCATATGGGAATAGTACTTTTGTCCTATTATAGATAAAAGACAAAGCGAAATCCAGAGCAAGCAACGAATATGTCTGTGTCACTCATTATCTGTATCTACATTTATATTATGATAACAATAATAATAATTATAATAACAATAAAATAAGATAAAAGCACGTATGCAGATATTATATGCTTTACATGCAAGTCATGCGCACGTCCCTACAATGCCTGACTATGGATTTTTTTGCTAATCACACATACTCCATGCAGTACGATCTGTGTGTAATATATGTATATATAGATATGCTGGAAATCAATGTCTAGCTCTGGCTTAAAGCATATGATGATGAGGCTTTAGCTTGCTTTCTATACTTTTGGAGTTAAAAGTACTTGCTGGTAAGACATGAGAAATCCATTCTTGTTTGTGAAGCCACAATATTAAATAAAGGGTGAACTGATCAACAAACATGACTAAAATGAAGGATGTGCTTGTCTAATATTCTTGAATTCCACGCTATAATATTTACACTTTACAACACAAGTTTGCTAGCCTATCATAAATTATATATCATGAAGAAAATTAAATGTAAATACTAGTATCTATGACTTTCACATTATGGGAAACATATACAGACACACGCATATATATATAAAGAGAGGTAGAGATTATTAGTAATGTGTATATATATGCATAAAACTGATAAACTAAATTTAGAAAAAAGGACTGGTTTTAGCTTTCATAACCAATTTGTTTTTAAGTTTCAGTTTCATTTGGTAAGAATTCTCCTAAGCTCATTGTTCACACTTAATTCAATTCTATTTATCCTATCACTTAATACATTAATTTGTAAAATGACCTTGTAACTTCAATATTAGTCTGTATTAGAGTTTCTCTTTAGATTTCCAGGACTGTTTTGAAAGTTCCTACTTTGAAAACTAAGAATTGAAAATCCACCGTCAAATAATACAATATAAGAGCAGAAGTTGTTCAATCATAATATTAGTCGAATAAATAAGTACAGAAGCAAAGAAAAATCAAAATGAGAAATCAAGCAAGCAAGTAATAATATGTAGGAAAAAGAATCAGCAAATTAATAACAAGTCTTTCATAGGTATGATGACAATGATGATTCTAGAATTCCAGAACCAAAAAGGTTATTATACAGGTATATAAAAACTGAGATAAACCTTCATATTCAACCCATGTAAGATGAAATTTTTCATTGAAGATTACCGATAATTTTTATAGGCTTTAAAATTGGTGTTTAAGATCATATGGGTTTGATAGATGAAGCAGAATTAATTGGTTGGTGAAGGTATATCTCAGTTTATATATATATGATTTTACCTGGATTCCAGAGGTATCCTCACAGTCTTTATCATCAAGACGATATTCATGCATCACCCAATCTGTCCTAATCCCTTGAGGAGCCCGACCTCTGTAATAAACCAAAGTTTTCTTCATCCCAATGGGTCGATTCTGGGATGTCACCCTACGATCTTTTCCTGTAGATTTCCAGTACCCTGCTCGTGTGGCTCTGTTCGTCCTAAACCCATTTGGATATTTTCTATCTCTGGGTCCAAAAAAGTACCACTCCGGATCTCTACTCGGCAAAAATGATTTCTCTGACACATTAATATAAATCACGTATCAGTTCAATATGAAGAATATATGCATGGGTTAACGTCGTAGACATTGCATGCATGGGCAATCTTATCTACGTAAAAATGTATATGAGAGTGAAAGAAGAATTAAATAACAGAACTCCGAAGAAGAAGGAGAAGAAAAAGAAGAAGAAGGAGGAGGAGGAGGAGGAGAATAAGAAGAAGAAGGGGAATAAGAAGAAGAAGAAGAAGAAGAACCTGCCAACTCCCATGGCTCACATTTGTAAAGATCAACCTCAGGAATAATGTCGAGCTCAATTTCTAGACCGTTTATTTTTCTCTTGAGATAATAATTGACGAGCTCTTCGTCGGTGGGATGAAACCTAAAGCCGGGAGGTAATCCCACCGGTGCCATCACCTTCTTCTGTAACTAATTGCAGTGATCAGAAGTATGTCTTTGACAAGTCTTTTGGGGTATATAAAGAGATTCAAAGTCCCTCGCTCTTTGCCTTATTTTATTTTCACTTTTTTTTGTCTTTATTAGATTCCTCGACAAACGTTCTTAGCAAGCCCGATCACCTTCTTTCCATTACCGCATATATATATAATTCGTCTCTTCCAACACATTTTACTTCATATAACACATATGGATATTATATTGTTTACCTATATGTATATACATATGTGTGTGTGTATAAATATATTGTTACTATAACTATAGGCCCAAGTAGTCTAATCACGGGCTTCTGTCCAATCACTTTGCCAGCTTTGGTCTTGCACTTCAGAATCTAACCATTTTCTCTCTCTGTCTCTCTCAATTTTGTATTATATGTTATAATTGTTTTGTTGAATTTCATTTATGAACTTTTACTTACTTACTTACTTCATGTAAATTGATTGTGTTAGAAAATAGATCATGTTCGTTTCTAAATGAGTGCCCACTTTAAGTTACCTCGTAGCCTAATCCAAATGCATGGAAGTTAGAAGATAACATTTTATAGGTTGGTTTTTGCGGGGAGCCGATCAAAGCCCTCTCTTGGGCACAGCCGAAAGGGGTACTTATAATAAAGAGAACAACAGGATATGAGGCCTTGTTTCGGGCAGGCCAAGCCCATAAGAAGGATTCCAGAGAAATCCAAAGGCTCTCATGGGTTGAACCTGAAGCAAATTTTAAGGAAAAATAGATGGTAGAGATAAAAAGGGTTAAGGGACATTTGATTTGAGCTCTTAGTCTACAGCCCAACAAACAGTCATTACATTCCGGGCAATGAATAGTACTGGGTTTGGAAACAAGAGTGATTAAGATGGGGTAGAGATCTAGAATATTGGTTGAGGAAATTTATTACAACATTGAAAGGTAAAATATATAAAAGGAAGCACTTTTAATGAATATAATATCTTAAACAAATATTTGGATATGTGATTAGGTTTAATGATTAATATGATATTTAAGAAATCATAGATGGGTTGTGATTAATTGGTGGGTAACTATGAATTAATATAGAATTTAAATCATTCATGAAGTGAATATTTTGGAGTTTAAATATTATGAACCATCTTTTAATATTTTAGATAGAGTAAAATATCTTGGAAGTTGATGAGTTCTGAATTCGGAAGTTAATAAAAGTTATGCATGAAGAAATGAGGAATTAGGACTCAGCCCAAGAGTAGAATAAGGATAGATAAAGTAGAAATATCAATATATTATAAAAAGTAAATTATAATAGATGGCGTTGGAGAATAATTGTAAAGATTTTCTTTATTATAGAGATGTGCATTCCAGCATCACAATGAAGTAAGATTACAAACTCTATCTCATGTACCATCTAATTATAACAATAATTGTAATTGTAACTATGTCTGTAACTATGGCACTAATTATAGCTATAACAGTAACTGTGACATATAATTGTGTAACTATGACTAGGTTTATGTTGATAGTATGAGTTATCAAATATTTATGTGATTGTGACTAACTGTATCATATAAAATAACCCAGACATATATATAAATATTAGTTGTGTTTGGGGGATTTACTGTTACGTGATTTTGTGTTTAAAGAATGACATCATATATGTAAAAATATAAAATTAATGTGATTACAATATTTGTATTATGAGATTTGTGAATTAATCTAAAGTGACTATAAAATTTTAAGTTATGAAAAAACATGTGGTTAATGGATTGACGTAGTTGTAATTAAGTGTGGAAATCATATAGGTGTGAAAGGTATAGTAAGTTTGGAGTAAAAGCAATTGGTCGAATCAATATATTAACTTCAATATTCGAATTGGAGTTCTACATTATTCTTACTAAATATGTGGTGACTTATTTCTTTTTACTAATTACAGGATAGAGAAAGCAGGACCAAACCAAAAGATCGTCGAGGCAATGAGATCTTATACAAAGGGAACATAAGATAGAAATACACTTCTTTTGTGACTTTAATTTTTTAGACTTTAAAACATTATCTGACTTTTTAGATTTCAAATGTTTTATGAAAGTTTTAATAATTTATTATATGTTATAATTGATACATATTATAATTCATTAAAAGTATGAAAATCACTATATAAATATATGATATTATTACTTATTTCGATATAGATGAGTGAAAGGTAACAACTATATTTACTCATGAAAATCCGTATTGCTGCATTTGTGTCACAATTACATCCTTACCCACATGCTTAATTTATGATATCCCTCTTTCTTTTCTTTGACTAACAAACACTATATGAATTTATTTATATTGCCCCCAAAAAGCTATTATTTTGCATCATCAAAAAATTGCACTTGTCCAATTTTTGAATTTTATCTAAATTTTATTTTTTATTGTGTTTATAAAATTTATACTTAAAAGAAAAAAAAATAGAGAAAACTAATTGTCAAGCGAAGTCATTCTATTATAGGATGAACTTCTTTTTATTTTTTTTTTATTTTCTTTTTAGTCCTTGTTCTTTTTTCATTTTGATTTTTTTTTTCTCTTTTTCTTTTAGTTTTTCCTTTTTTTTTTCTTTTTCATTTTTTAACGTGATTATAATAATAATTAATAATAAAACTACTAATATAATAATACAATAGTAATGTTGACGATATTAATTGCATATTAATAACAATTTCATTTCAAAGTTTTATTTAAAATTAAGATGATTATCAAAATATGATAAAATCAATCATATTCATAGAATTTATCATTTAATATATGCAATCATTTGTATATAGTTAATTTAATTTGTCTTAATTTATATATAATAATTTTTAAACATAAATGGTGATTAATTAAATTATTTTATAAAGTTAATAAAATAAACTATACAAACAATGAATAATTTTATTTTAAATTTAAATTACCAAAAAATGTCTTTTAATTTATTTTTCCAACTAAATGTCTTTTGAAATGATAAGGAACTAATTAAATATATAAAAATGTAAATTATGTTAATTAATATACATCTAAACAAATGAAAAATAGTAGTTACAATGCACTTGGGAGACTAGATATACTCACATTATATGAGTCAAAATTCAAAAGCAGTATTTATTATTATTTATCATCATATACATGCATATAACCTAAAAGTATAAAAGATACACATATTTGTGATAAAATATTTACTTAAAATAATAAAAATATTTAAAAATTTAATAGTTAAAAGACCTACTAAAATTTATTATTGATATTTTAATAAAATAAATTGGACCAATCAATCTTTAGTGTATACGACTAATGTAATACCCGGCCTCAAAATTTGGATCGAGATTAATTTTAACATTCTAAAAATGTATATATTTTAAAATTAATAAATTTTAATTTAATGTAAAATTATGAAAAAAATAGGTTGAGGATGAAATTGAAAATAATTTTGGAAAAAATAAGTAAAAATTTGGGTTCGGATGGTATTTTTGAAAGAAAAATCAGAAATTGGGGGTCAGAACGTAATTAAAAAAAAATTTGCCACGTAAAATTGCCCAGTCAACAGTCTCGACGAACCGGAGCTCGTCGCGTGACAAGGTACGCTCACTCGGTGCCACGCGGGAGGCCACGCTAACGATCCACGTGCCCCGCGATTAGACGATCCAGAAGCGTTCCCGCACGCGTGGACGGTCCAGATACGTTCTCTCATCAGGCGCAATTAGATGGTCGCGATTAAATGCGATGAACGGTTCAGTTTCATTCCCTCTTTAAACGCGATCTGACGATCGAGATCAAATCAAGATGAACGGTCAAGATTTATTTTCTCTTTAAATGCGATTGGACGATCGAGTTCAAACACGATGAACGGCTCAGATTAACGCGAGATCATACACGATGAACCCTAGGCGCGGGAGAAGGGAGCCGACCGCCACCAGTTACCGCGCCGGAGCCACCTCTAACTGTTAAAAAATGTAGAAATTTTTTTATCCGCTCGGAATTTGATTCTGAGCACCCCTATGGTCAAATCATAGCAAAAAAAATGGCGGGTGAGTCGAAAACTGCAGGCGACGCTCGGTGGCGACGCCATGGGCAAAACCCACAACAGCCTTCGATGAGCCTGTTCCCGTTTTCCGTTTCGTGCAATTTTTCTACCATTGTGTTCGCCGTTCTATTTTCCATAGGTTGACAAAAAAAAAACACTTAGTCGCAATGGTGAGCCAGCAGAGTCGCCGCACCGAAAAATCCCACCACTAGTAGGTTTTTATTTTTTGATTTATTTTCAGCCAACCGAGACCCCTTAATGTGTTTTTTCACAAGGATATGTATAAAACTGGCCAGAACCGACCAAAAATAGCTAGGTCGAGGCAAATCACCACCGCGGGCGGTGGTGCTGTCACCGGAGTACGGCGGTGCCGTGGTGTTGGAACCCCGAAATTGGTTAGAAAGATTTTTTTTCACCAATTTTAGATTCCTATGGTATTTTTAGGAACGTGAAGCGTGTTTTAATCTCCGCAAGAAAATTCAAAAAATCTGTGGATTTCCAGTAGGTGCCGTAAAAAGTTCGGTATTTCGGACACCAATTCGAGTAAGAATCATTCACTTTATTTTCTGTTACGGAATTGAAGCTTAATAATCAATAATATAATATTTTGTATAATTTAAAAATTTTTGAGAATAATTATATGTTGCTAATGGAGCCGGAATCGGTTAGTTATTTATTTATTTGTCCTGTGTAACTGATTGTTTGCTTTTACAGCGTTAAATATATGATAATATACTGGAATGGTTAAATAATTCAGTTGTACTTCCTTGATGTATATCTATTGCTTCTCTTACGTTATTTACGGTTAATTTATGAAATTAAAAATTAATATGCAAACGAAAATTGCTTGGTTATGTGAATTAATGAATGGTTGTCTTACTGGATATTTTGATAGATGGTAGACAGACCGGATACATAGGGAATGTAATACCTGGAATTAATTTTAAAAATTAAAATTAATATATAGAAATATAAATTTTAATTTTATAAATTTTTATTTAATGTAAAATTAGGAAAAAAATAGGTAGATGATGAAATTGAAAATAATTTTAGGAAAAAAGGTGAAAATTTGGGTTATAGGAGTGTTTTCAAAAGAAAAATCGAAAATTAGGGGTCAAAACTCAATTTTAAAAAAAGTACCACGTAGGACCTCCCAGTCAGCAGCCCCGACAAACCAGAGCGCACCGCGTGGTAAAGCACGCTGACTCGATGCCGCGCGGGAGGACACGTTGGCCATTCGCGTGCCCGTGATCGGACAGTCTGAATTTGTTCCCACGCACGTGGACGATCTGAATTTGTTTCTGCGCCCGTGGACAGTCTGGATCTGTTCCCTCCTCAGGCGTGATCGGACAGTCGTGATTAAACACGATGAGCGGTGCAGATTCCTTTCCTTTTTAAACGCGATTGTACGGTCCATATCAAATTGTAATGAAGGGTCCAGATTCATTTTCTTTTTAGACGTGATCGAACGGTCGAGATCAAATGCGATGGACGCCAGCGCACCACCGGAGAAGAAGAACTAGTCACCAGAGAAGGGAGCCGACCGCCGTCTGCCGCCATGCCGAGACACCACCGACAACCAAAAAAGGTAAAAAAAATTTATTCGCTCAAATTTTGATTTTGAACACCCCCATGGCCAAATCAGAGTAAAAGGATCGATGGATGAGCCAGAAACTGCAGGTGAGCCAGAAACTACAACTGAAGCTCGGTGGCACTGCTGTGGAAAAAACTAAAAATCACCTCCGATGAGGCCCTTCCCGATTCCCATTTGGTACAATTTTTTCACCATTGTATTCACCATTCTATTTTTCACAAGTTGATAAAAGAAAAATACCCAACTGCGAAGGTGAGCCGGCACCTAAAAACTATGTCGCTGATAAGTTTCTACTTTTTGACTTTTTTGAGTCAACCGAGGCCGAAAATGGCCAGTTTGAGGCAAATTGCCACCATGGGTGGCGGTGTCATTGTCGGAGCACGATAGTGCCATGGGTGGCGGTGTCATCGCGGGAGCACAGCGGTGCTACGGGTGGCGATGTCATCGTCGTAGCACGGTGATGCCGCCATGACGGAATCCCAAAATTTCCCTAAAAGGGTTTTAATACCAATTTTAGATTTTTTGGGGGTATTTTTAAGTACTTGAAGCGTTTTTTAATCCTCAAAGGAAAATTCAAGAAACTTGTAGACTACCAGTAGGCGCAGCTGAAAGTTTAGTATTTCGGACACCGATTCAGGTAAGAATCCCTCATTTTATTCCATGTTATGGAATTGAAGCTTAATAATCAATAATATGGTATTTTGTGAAATTTAGAAAACTTTGAGAATAATTACAGGTCTCTAATGGAGCTGGAACTGGTTAATTATTTATTTATCATGTTTTAACTAATTGATTGATTTTACAGTTCCAAATGCATAATAATACACTGGAGTTGGTAAGATGATTCAATTGTATTTCCTTGATGCATGTATTGCTTGTTTTGCGTTATTTACAGTTAAATTGTGAAACTGAAAATTAAATATAAAGGAGAAATTGTTTGATTAGGTGAATGAATGAATGGTAACCTTACTGGATATCCTGAGAAATGGTGGATGGAACGAGTACATAGGGAACCCTACCGTGAACGTTGCCTCATACCAGACGAGGTATCGAGGATTAGTATTTTGGTACTCATACCGGACGGAGTATGGGGATGACCCGTTTCACCCTCATACCGGATGAGGTATTGAGGGATGGTATTTTTACCATTCATACCGAACAGGGTATGGGGACAGCCAGTTAGTTGACAATGTTGAATAAGGGTTCACGCATAGTGGGGACATGCCTATGAACCCCCATGGATACTAGTAGGCAGATAAAAATAGAAAGTTGTTGTTCTAGTTAATTGAATATTAGATTATGATATTGTTTGTGTTATTGCCTTTATAGGTTAGTTTTGGAAATTTCACTACAGTAAGTGTACAATAAATGATTTTATTTATGATAAATGAATTTACTTAAATTAAGAACTCAATTAGTTATTTTCATGATTTTTACCAATCTTCATTTCTGTATCGGTGAGTAGTGTGACATTCTTACTGGGTTAGTGTGCCTCACTCTTTTAATAATTATTTCATATCAAGAGGAGCAAGATCCAGATCCCGATCCATAAGAGGGTTGCGAATAGGATGTTTAGTTGTTTACTTTCCATTTATTTCTTTAATTTTTCGTTATTCTTTTAAAAGGGTCATTATCGTATCCTTATTAGGTATTCTGAATTATTGTGTAAGGAATGTAAACCCTATCGCTATTATTTTGCTTCTGAATTCAATTTATAATTTATTTCCTTTCAAGTTCTGGGTCGTTACAGTTGGTATCAGAACTGCATTCCTCATAACCATTCCTTACACAAAAACCCTAGGAAACACTAAAAAAATGAATCATCACTCAACCATTCTTTGTGAAATGCAGGTACAGATAAATGAGGAGATGAAGACTTTTCACTGAACCGAGCAGCCCGGGAGGGTTCACTTCGAGGGGATGTTGACCGATTATTTGAAATGCTTGAGAGACTCATCGTTGCCTGACAGACCTGGGAGGAAATGAGGGAGCTACCTGATCCTCCCCCACTGCCACAGGTTGAGCCACCCCTACAGTGGGAATATCCTGAGCCACCCCGGTACGATCTTGCTCCTCCACAATACCATCTGACACCACCACAGTATGATTTTGTGTCACAACCACATCACCCCGCACCACCACAATATAGCTCGGTGCCCCAACCGCATCACCCGTCACCACCACAGTACAATTCGATGTCTCCACCGTATCATCTAGTACCACCACAGGGTCATCCAGTCCATCCCCAGCATAATCCAATCCCTCTTCCACGGGACCCAGTTCCTCACATGATGGATCCAAACTACATTGAGAGATATAAAAGACTAAATCCATCTACTTTTGCAGGGGCATTCTCCTTTGAAGAGGCTGAGTATTGGTTAGCTGAGACAAAGAAGGTCATCACGACTCTTGGGGTGATTCACGAATAGAGAGTCATACTTGCCACCTACATGCTGGTAGGAGAGGCAAGCCGCTGGTGGCAACTCAAGCAGGCTACCCTGCTCGTTCCAGTCACTTGGAAACAATTCTTGATGGCGTTCAATACAGAGTACCTCCAAGAATATCTCTGACATTTAAAAGAAATGGAGTTTGCACACCTGGTCCAGGGTGACATGACTGTATCAGAATATGCCCAAAATTTTTAAAATTGGGCCGGTATTCCCCTAAGAGCATGATGGATAAAGGCAGAAAGGTAAGAAAGTTCGAGTGGGGCCTCCATCCTGAGATTAGACAGTAGCTATATGTGTTCGAGCTCAGTACTTACTCGATCGTTTAAGCCAAAGCACAGTTAATGGAGAAGAACCTTCGCATTTTTTCTCTAGCAGTAGGGAACCTCAGGCCCTTAGTTTCACACCGCAGACCGGTACCTACTGCACTTATTCAGCATAACAAGCGACCTAGGCCAATGACTCAGGCTCTCCTCAAATTCCAACAACAGAATGCGGTAGGATTTGTCAACACTGTAGCAAGGATCATAAGAACCGACCATGCTATCGCCTCAACAATGCCTGACGTATATATGGGAGTGCCCAGCATTAAGCGAGATAGTGCCCAAGAAATTAGAAGTAGGCTGGACCTCCTATCTAGGGCAAGGCTTACAACCTTACTCAGCAAGATGCAGAAGCCAACCCATATGTGATACAGGGTACGTACACTATCTATAATCATTTTGCATATCTTTTGATTGATACTGGTGCCTCACATTGATTTATTTCATATGTTTTTACACCAAAATTGAATATATTGCGTGAAAGACTTGAATCTGTATTGTTTGTATCTACTCCTAGGAGTAGGACACTACTGGAGAAAGTCATATACAGAGCCTGTGTCATAGATATAGCAGATAGAAAACTGCATGTGGACCTAATAGATATTGACACGGAGGACTTTGATGTAATCCTAGGATGAACTGACTAGCAGTATATCATGCTATCATAGATTGATTTCATAAGAAATTTGTATTCAACCCTCCTAATGAAGAGTCATTTAGAAATTAATAAAATTCTTTAAATATTATTTTCTCATGGCAGTTTTTCCTATTATCAAGTGCTTTAACTCAATTGTTTTCTCTAACTAGGCAAACCTAAGAAAGAAATTTGTATTCAAGAGATTCTGGTAGTCCGAGACTTCCTGGATGTGTTCCCGGATGAACTACCAGACTACTAGTGGACAGAGAAGTTGAATTCACCTTAGATCTCCAGCCAGGCATCCAACCTATATTGGTTGCCCCTTACCGCATGAGTCGTGTTGAGATAGAGGAATTGAGAAATAGATCAATGAATTACAGGATAATGGATTCATCCGACATAGTGTGTCCTTTTGGGGTGTCGGAGTCACATTTGTAAGGAAGGGAGATGAGATGTTAAGGTTATGTATTGACTACATAGTACTGAATAAGGTCACGATCAAGAACAAGTACCCCCTCCTCAAGATCGATGACCTTTTTGATCAGTTGCAGGGTGCCTAGGTTTTCTCCAAAATAGACTTGCGTTTAGGTTATCATCAGGTAAAAATCAAGGCAAAAGACATTCCCAAAATAGCCTTTCGAACTCGGTACGGATACTATGAGTTCCTGGTCATGCCATTTGGACTAACCAACACACCAGTCATCTTCATGGATTTGATGAATAGGGTTTTTAGAAAATTTCTAGATCAGTTCATCATTGTATTCATCGATGATATTCTAGTCTATTCAAAAAGTAGAGAGGAACACGCTCACCATCTAACTCAGGTTTTGCAGGTTCTCAAAGAAAAGAAATTGTATACAAAGTTAAGTAAGCATGGGTTTTGGCTCGAGTAGACTACCTTCATATGGTACATCATATCAAGGAATAGAGTATTGGTGAACCCCGAAAAAGTTGAGGCAATGCTCGGCTGGAAAAAATTAACCTCGATCAGGGAGATTCTTGGCTTTCTGGGAATGACAAGTTATTACCGTAGATTTGTAAAAGGATTTTTTAGTGTAACTGCTCCTTTGACTCGACTCACAAAGAAGAACGTCAAGTTTGAGTGGAACGAGCACTGTGAAAGGAGTTTGTCAGAACTAATGAAACAATTGACTACTGCACCTGTGTTGGCTTTGCCGAGCAGAACATATGGATGTACAGTTTATAGTGATGCCTCTTACCTGGAGTTGGGTTGTGTTCTGATGCAGTGTGGGAAGGTCATAACCTATGGGTCTAGGCAGTTGAAAAGTCATGAGAAAAACTACCCCACTCATGACTTAGAACTTATCGTGATTATCCATGCCTTGAAGACTTGGTGCCATTACTTGTATGGGGAGATCTTTCAGATCTATACCGACCATAAGAGCTTGAAACATATATTCACTCAAAAGGATCTCAACATGCATCAGAGAAGATAGATAGAACTCCTTAAAGAGTATGATTGCAATATCTTGTATCACCCGGACAAGGGCAACGTGGCAGCCGATGCACTCAGTAGAAAAAATACAGGTATATTAGCTCACCTAATGGTTTCAGAATGATGGTAATAGGGGCCACACAACAGGTACGACTTCAGGACCTGAAGAGAGTCACATGCTTGGCCCACCTGACTGTTCAACTTGAGTTGATTCAGAGAATAAAAGAAGCCCAATTCGCCAATTCTACCCTAGCAGCCCTCAAAAAAGATGCAGAAGATGGATTAAATTCAGAATTTCGAGTCTCTGCCGATGGGTTACTTAGATTTCAGGACAGGGTATGTGTTCCAAGCGACAGTGAGCTAAAAAGGGACATCATGACTGACGCCCCTAGCTCAAAATTTGTCATGCATCCCATAAGCACTAAGATGTATCAAAGTATGTGACCCCGATTTGGTAGAACGGGATAAAAAGGGATGTGGCCGATTTTATTTTCAAGTGTTTGGTATGTCAGCAAGTCAAAGCAGAGTATCAACGCCCAGGTGGGCTACTTCAGCTGTTACCAATTCTAAAGTGGAAGTGGGAACACATTACAATGGATTTCGTGACAGGATTGTCCAGGGCACACTCTGGACATGATGTCATTTGGGTAATTATTGACCGGCTCACCAAGTCTTCCTACTTTTTGGCCATCAAGATGACTGACCCCTTGGACAAGATAGCAAGAATGTATATCCAGGAGATAGTTAGGTTACATGGAGTGTCAGTGACAGTAGTATCCGATAGGGACCTTAGGTTCACTTCTCCGTTCTGGTATAGTTTTCAACAAGCTATGGGAACAAAACTATCCTTTAGTACCGCATTCCACCCTCAAACCGATAGACAATCAGAAAAGACAATTCGCACATTAGAGGATATGTTTTGAGCTTGTGTTTTTGACTTCGGGGGCCATTGGGATGATCATTTACCCTAATAGAGTTCGCCTACAATAACAGCTACCAAGTAAGCATCGGCATGGCTTCGTGCGAGACGTTATATGCCCGCCCATGCAGATCGTTGATCTGTTAGGAAGAAGTTGGTGATAAAAAATTGTTCAGTCCAGATCTTATAGAGGAGACTACAGCCAAAATAGTTAAGATTAGGAAGAACATCCAGACGGCTCATAGCAGGCAGAAGAGTTACACGGATACCCGAAGGAGGGATTTAAAATTTAAGAAAGGTGATCAGGTATTCCTTAAAGTTACTCATTTCAAGGGAATCAGTAGGTTTGGCAAGAGGGAGAAACTAAATTCTCGATTTATTGAGTCATTTAAAATTTTAGACAAAATTGGCATCGCCGCCTACAGACTGGCACTACCTCCAGAACTATCCAAGATCCATAATGTATTTCATGTGTCTATACTACACAAGTACAACCCGTACCCCTTTCATGTCTTGGCCCACGATCTTCTTTCACTCCAGGAGGATCCGTCCTACGAGGAGGTACCGGTGGGTATTGTAGACCGAAAGAGCTGAGTACTCCGCAATAAAAAAATTCTCTTCATTAAGGTCCTATGCTAGAATCACACACACAAATAGGCCACATGGGAGATAGAATCAAACTTTAGAGCCCAATATTCATAACTGTTTGATTGAGTGAGAGAGAGAAAAATTTGAATGACAAAATTTCTTTTAAGGAGGGAGAGTTGTAATACCCGGAATTAATTTTAAAAATTAAAATTAATATATAGAAATATAAATTTTTATTTAATGTAAAATTAGGAAAAAAAATAGGTGGATGATGAAACTGAAAACAATTTTGAAAAAAATGGGTGAAACTTTGGGTTCTGGGTATATCTATAAAAGAAAAATTAGAAACTAAGGGTAAAAATACACTTTAAGAAAAATGTGCCAAGAAGAGCCGCCCAATCAACAACCCCGACGAATCGGAGCGTGCTACGTGGCAAGGCACAAAGACTCGGTGCTACGGGGAGGCCATGTTGGCAATCCACGTACCCGCGATTGGACGGTCTGGATTTGTTCTCGTGTGCGTGAACGGTTCGGATCCATTCTCTCTTTAGGCGCGATCGGACGGTCGTAATTAAACATGATGAACAGTTCATATTCATTTTCTCTTTAAACGCGATCAAACGATCGAGATCAAACGCGATGGATGACCCAGATTAAAGGAAGACGGGTATAAATATCTCACTTCACACCGAACCCTAACCCTAGCCACTAGTCCCCTGCCGGAGAAGAAGAACCATTCGCTGGAGAAGGGACCCGACCACCACCCGCTGCTGTGCCGGAGCCACCCCGACTGCTAAAAAATGTAAAATTTGATTTTGAACACCCCGATGACCAAATCAGAGCAAAATGACAAGCATATGAGCCGAAAACTGCGAGTAAAGCCCGACAGTGCTACCGCAGAAAAAACCAAAAACCACTTCCGATGAAGTCCTTTCTGATTCTCGTTTCGTGTGATTTTTTCACCATTGTATTTACCATTCTATTTTTCACAGGTTAACTGAAGAAAAACGTCCAATTGCGAAGGTGATCTGGTGGAGCCGCCGCACTGAAAAATTTTGCGACCTGTAAGTTTTTATTCTTTTACTTTTTTTAGTAAACTGAAGTCTTTTAACATGTTTTCTCGCATGGATGAGTGTAAAACCGGCCAAAATTTACTAAAACTAGCTGAAAATGGCCAGTTTGAAGCAAACCGCTGCCGCTAACGGCAAAGTCGCCATGCCAGAATTCTGAAATTGGCGGGAGAAGGGTTTTAACGCCGATTTTGGGTTTTGTGAGATATTTTTAGGTACTTGAAGCGTATTTTAGTCCCTTAAAAAATCTGAGGATCGCTAGTAGGCACAGCTGAAAGTTTAGTATTTCGGACACCAATTCGGGTAAGAATCCCTCACCTTTTTCCCTACTATGCAATTTAAGCTAATAATCAATAATATGGTATTTTATGAAATTTAAAAAACTTTGAGAATAATTACAGGTCACTAATTAAGCTGGGGTTAGTTATTTATTTGTCATGCTTTAACTGATTGATTGATTTTACAGTTTCGAATGCATAATAATACACTAGAGTTGGTTAGGTGATTCAATTGTATTTCTTTGATGCATGTATTGCTTGTTTTGCGTGATTTACAGTTAAATTGTGAAACTGAAAATTAAGTATAAATGAAAAATTGTTTGATTAAGTGAATGAATGAATGGTAGTCTTATTGGGTATCTTGGGAGATGGTGGACGGACCGGGTGTATAAGGAACCCTACCGTGAATGTTGCCTCATACCGGACGGGGTATCGAGAATTGGTATTTTAGCGCTCATACCGGATGAGGTATGGGAACGGCTCGTTTCACCCTCATACCAGACGGGGTATTGAGGGATGATATTTTTGGTGCTCATAGTAGACGGGGTATGGGGACGACTGGTTAGTTGACAATATTGAATAAGGGTTCACGCATAGTGGGGACATCCCTATGGACCCCCATGAATACTGGTAGGCATATAAAAAATAAAAGTTATTGTTCTGGTTAATTGAATATGAGATTATGATATTGTTTGTGTTATTGCCTCTATAGGTCAGTTTTAGAAATTTTACTACAGTAAGTGTATAATAAATAATTTTTTATGATAAATGAATTTACTTAAATTAAGAGATTCATTAGTTGTTTTCATAATTTTTACCAACCTTCATTTTTGTATCAGTGAGTAGTGTGACATTCTTACTGGATTAGTGTAACTCAATCTTTCATTAACTATTTCATATCAATATGACCAAAATCCAGATCCCGATGCACAAGAGGGTTACGAATAGGATGTTCAATTCTTTACTTTCTATTTATTTCTTTAATTTCTTGTTGTTATTTTAGAAAGGTCATTTTCATAATCCTATTGAGTATTTTGAATTATTGTGTAAGGAATGTAAACCCTAACGCTATTATTTTACTTTTGAATTCAATTTATAATTTATTTTCTTTCAAGTTTTGGGTATTTACAGGAAACCCTACCATGAACGTTGCCTCATACCGGATGAGGTATCGATGAATGGTAATTTTGGCTCTTATACCGGATGGGATACGGGGACGACCCAATTCACCCTCATACCGAACGGAGTATGGAGACGGCTGGTTAGTTGACAATGTTAGATATTGGTTCACGCGTAGTGGGACATCCCTATGGACCCCCAAGGATACCAGTAGGCAAATAAAAAAGGAAAAGTTGTTGTTCTTGCTCACTTGAATATGAGATTAGAATGTTATTTGAGTTATTATCTCTATAAGTCGATTTTGAAAATCTCGTAATGGTAAATATATGCAATAAATAGTTTTCCTTATGATAAATGAATTTACTTAAGTCAAGAGCTCTATTAGTTTTTTTATAATTTTTACCAACCTTTAGTTTCTGTATCGGTAAATAGTATGATATTCTTATTAGGCTAGTGTAGCTCACTCTTTCATTAACTATTTCAAATCAAGAGGAGCAAGACCCAGATCCCGATCAATAAGAGGGTTGTGAATAGTTCACCATCCGGACTCCCTTCAAAATTTAGTGAAGGTCATCCTAGAATACTCAGTTATTTGCTTTTTTTTATTTCTTTGATTTTCGTTTATTCTTTTAGAATGGACATTCTCGTAACCTTATTGTGCATTCTAAATTATTGTGCAAGAAATGTAAGCTCTAAACTCTATTATTTCACTTCTACATTTAATTTATGATTTTATTTCTATTTAATTTATGGGTCTTTACAACTAAATACTACGACATTTGTATTTCAGTCAAGAACAATATTTTTTTGTCTAATTCAGTTAAGACTAAATTGAATTGATATATTTTTTCTGTTTAATTATGTATTTAATTTATTAAAAAAATTAATATATTTAACTAAAAATAATTATTAAAATAAATAAAAATATTCATTTGTCAAATTATAATTAATAAAATTAATACAAGGAATAGTGATTCATCTAATAAAATTTATTTTATTTTATGATTTTTTTAAATTTCACATTAAATCATATTTAATTTTTTTATTGTTCCACATTTGATCATGTTATATGATTTAATCTAAAATTTATCATGCTAATTAATTATATTATTTTAATGTAATAATAGAAAAATTATCAACTTAATATATATATATATATATTTATATTTACATCACTAAGTTATTTACTATTGATGAATATGAAATGTAATACTCGGGCCCGAAAATTGGCCCAGATGATGTTTACGGATTATGAATATATATATATATAATAATTAAAAAAATTTATTTTATTTTAATTTGATTGAATTTTTGAGAAAAAATGAAGTAGAGACGAAACTGAAAATAATTTTGGGAAGAATGAGTGAAAATTTGAGTTCAGTGGTGTTTTTGAAATAAAAATTCAAACAGGGGGTCAAAGTGTAATTAGAAAAAGTTCAGCCATGTAGGACCGCCTATTCAGCAGTCTCAACGAACCGGAGCACCGCGTGGCCAGGCGCGCTGACAATGACGCCACACGGGAGCCCACGCTGGCAATCTGCATGCCCCACAATCGGCTGACCCAGGATCGATCCCGCACGCATGGATGGTCCGGATCTGCTTCCCCTTTAGTTGTGATTGAACGGTCGAGATCAAATGCGATAAATAGTCCGGATCTTCTTCCCCATTATGCGGGATCGAACGATTGAGATCAAACGTGATGAACGGTGCAGATATGTTTCCTTATTAGGCGCGATCGGACGAACGAGATTGATCGCGATGGACAACCTATATTAATGAAGGATGGGTATAAATATTTTGCATCATACAGAACTCGAACCCTAGCCGCTAGACCCCCGTCGAAGAAGAAGAACCAAACGCTGAAGAAAGAAGCCGACCGCAAACCACCGCCGCACTGGAGCCACCTCCGACCGCTAAAAAATGTAAAAATTCTCCTACCAGCTCGGAATTCATTTTCGAGCACCCCCATGGCCATATTGGAGCAAAATAAATGACAAACGAGTCGAAAACTACGAGCAAAGCCCGGCGGGGCCATTGCGGCCCAAAACCTGTAACCTCCTTTGATAAGCCCCTTCCCTGTTCTCGTTTCATGTGATTTTTTCACCATTGTGTTCACCGTTTTATTTTCTACATGTTGACTGAAGGAGAAATCCCAGCTGCAAAGGAGATCTAGCGGAGCCATCGGGCCTGAAAACCCCACACCTGGTAGGTTTTAATTTTCTGATTTTTTTTCTAACCAAGGCTCCTTAACATATTTTTTCGCAGAGATATGTGCAAAGTCGGAGGAAACTGACCCAAATCGGTCGAAAACTGCCAGACTGAGGTAAACTGCCGCCACAGGCGGCGGTGCCATCACTGGAGCACAAGAGCGCCCACGTGCCGGAATCTCAAAATTGGCTGGAAGAGATTTTTAACACCAATTTTGGATTTTTGAGTTATTTTTTTAGGTACGTGGAACGTGTTTAATCTCTGCAGAAAAATTCAAGAAATCTGGAGACCGCCAGGAGGCACGGTAGAAAGTACAGTGTTTCGAGCACCGATTTAGGTAAGAATCTCTCACCCTATTCCCTGTTATGGAATTGAAGCTTAAAAATTAATAATATGGTGTTATTGGAATTTAAAAAACTTTGAGAATAATTACAGGTTACTAATGGAGCCGGAACCGGTTAGTTGTTTATATGTCCTGTTTAACTGATTACTTGCTCGTACAACTTTAAATATATGATAATTTATTAAAATAGTTAAATGATTCAGTTGTGTTTTTTTTATATATATATCGCTTGTTTTGTGTGATTTTACGGTTGATTGTGAAACGTGAAATTAATATACAGGTGAAAAATTGTCTGATGATGTGAATTAATAAATGGTTGTCTTACTAGATATCCTATGAGTGGTGGACGGACCGTGTATATAGGGAACCCTACCGTAAATGTCACTTCATACCGGACGGGGTATCGAGGGATTGTATTTTTAGCACTTATACTGGACAGGGTATGGGGACAGCCCGGTTCACCCTCATACCGGATAAAATATAGATGGATAGCATTTTAGCACTCATACCGGAAGGAGTATGGGAACGGTCGAACAATCAACAAGTTTAGATATTGGGTTCACGCGTAAGGAGACATCCCTATGAACTCCCAAAGGTACCAGTAAGCAAATAAAAAGGTAAAGTTGTTGTTCTTACTCACTTGTATAATAGATCATAATGTCATTTGAGTTATTGTCTTTCTAGGTTAATTTTAAAAATCTCATAACGGTAAGTATACAATAAATAACTTTTTTAGTGATAAATAAACTTACTTAAATTAAGAGCTTGATTAGTTGTTTTATGTTTTTTTTTACCAACCTTTAGTTTCCGTATCAGTGAGTAGTATGATATTCTTATTATGCTAGTATAGCTCAGCACTATTAATCATTTCATATCAAGAAGATCAAGACCCAGATCCTGATCAGCAGGAGAGCTGTAAGTAGGTGTCCCCCAGATCCCATCAAGAGCTAGTGTAATACTTGGAATTTGACCCGGGATTAATTTTAACATTTTAAATATATAAAAAAAATTATTTTTAAATTAATTTATTTTAATTTTTGTTGAATTTATGGAAAAAAAATATGTTCGTGATAAAATTGAAAATAATTTTAGAAAAAATGGGGGAAAATTTGGGTTCGGGGTCTGTTTTTGAAAGAAAACTTAACAAGTGGAGGTCAGAGTGCAAATAAAAAAACTTTTACCATGTAGGACTGCCCAGTCAACAGTCCCGACGAACCAGAACACGCCGTGTGGTAAGGCACACTGACGTCGGTGCACGTGGGATGCCACGTAGGCGATCTGTATGCCCCATGATTGAATAGACCAGGATCGATCTCGCGCATGTGGACAGCCCGAATTTGTTCCCTCTTTAAATGCAATCAGATGATCGAGATCAAATCGCGATGTACGGTTTAGATTCATTTCCTCTTTAAACGCGATCGAACGGTCGAGATCAAACGCGATGAACAATTCAGATTAATGCGAGATTAGAATAAATATTTCACATCTCACTGAACCCAAACCCTAGTCGCCAGCCTCCTGCCGGAGCAGGAGCCAACCACCGACCGCCGCGGCACCGAAGCCACCTCCGATCGCCAAAAAAGGTAAAAATACTCTTACCCGCTCGAAATTCGATTTTGAGCACCTCTGTGGCCATATCAGAGCAAAACGAATAGCAGGTGAGCCGAAAATTGTGGGTAAAGCCCCACGACACCATCGCAGGAAAAAGCCGCAACCTCATCCGATGAGCCCCTTCCCATTTTTTGTTTTGTGTAATTTTTTCGCTGTTATGTTCACCGTTCTGTTTTCTACAGGTTGACCGAAGAAAAACTCTCAGCCGCAAAGGTGAGCTGGCAAAGCCGCCGCACCTAGAAAACTCCACCGTCGGTAGGTTTTTGTTTTTAGATTTTTTTAGCTAACTAATGTCCCCTAACGTATTTTCCGTAGGGATATGTATAAAGCTAGCCAAAACTGGGTAAAATTGATCGAAACAGTCAGACCGAGGCAAACCACCGCCGCTGGAGGTGGTGCCATCGCCAGAGTACGACAGTGTCGCCATGCCGTGTAGTGACTGGAGAAGAAAAAAATTGGAGGAAACGATGCCGTTTTAAAGAGGGGGAAAACATCATTTTGGAAGGGGAAAAACGACGTCGTTTTGAGTAAGCTGGTAGAGTATAAATTGAGGTCGGGAAAGAGAGAATAAAAAGAGAAAAAAAAAGGGAAAAGAGAGAAAAGCAGAGAAGGAAGAGAGCGAGAAGGAGGAAAAGAAGAGGGGAAAGAAGGTTCCAAAAAGAGAGAGAGGGGAGTCAGAGCGGAGGGGAGCGAGAAGGGAGAGAGAAGAAGGCTGTGGATGGTGATGGCGATATCGGCAAAAGGAATGAAGATGGAAATGGGATGTACAGTGAAAATTTCAGTTGCGTAGGTGTAATGTGAGTTGTAAATTATTTGCAGGTTACGGAGTCCGTAGGTGGCGTGACGGAGCTGAGAGGTGGAGGTACGCGGTGGAGTATGTGACTGTTCAGTACGTTCGCGGAGGAGGCCATGGGAAGGGAGAGGATGGCAACGTTTGGGGCGTATGGGAAATCCGTGGGAGAGAGTGGAGGTTGTACGAGGAGAGTGTGAGCACAGAGGGAGGGCCACTGAGAGGAAAAGTGAGTGAAAAATTCAGTGTGTGTGGGGGATATGAGATAACAGGGAGAGTTGTGTGCGTGAGTGGGGGTGCGGAGTGAGTCACGAGTGAAAGGAGAAGTATTCGGTGAATGTCCAGTGGGAGGGATGAGTGTAGTGATTGTGACGGAGTGAGTCGGGAGGCTTCGAACAGCCCTGGGGAGACAGAAAAATAAAGGTAGAGTGAGTGAGAAATTTAGTGTGTGTGGGGGATCTGAGATGACGGGGAGAGTTGTGTGAATGAGTAGAGGTGCGGAGTGAGTCGCGAGCAGAAGGAGAAGTATTTGGTGAGTGTCCAGTGGGAGGGATGAGTGTAGTGATTGTGACGGAGTGAGTCGGGAGGCTTCGAACAGCCCTGGGGAGGCAGAAGAATAAAGGAAGCGTGGGGAGACAAAAGAATAAGGAAAGCGGAGCGTGAGGGCTGTGAGGGAGAGAAGAGTTCCAGACTGTGCGAAGGAGGGGACTATGATATAGGAATCGGGGTGTGTGATGAGATTCGGGTGAGGGAACGGGTGTATCATAACAGTAGGGAGGGGTAAGTTTAGAGGGGCGGAGAGTATAGTTCCTTGAGATTAGGATGGCACAGGAGGAGATGGTAGAGTGTGGTTTAGGATGGGAGAGTAGGGGCGTGTCGATAGTTGTGTAGTGTGAGTGTATGGAGGGAAATATATTGGTATAACTGCTGTAAATTTAGAGGTGGGCGAGGGAACCTTGCCGGAGTATCCGTGCAATGGTATTTGGGTGTGTGTGTGTGACCTAATAAGGTCGAGAGGTAGAGGAGAGTGTATGAGTCACCGATGTTGGTGACGTTGGATAATGGTACTTGTGTGTGTGTAGCCTAATAAGGCCGAGAGGTAGAGGAGTGAGTATGGGTCGTCGATGTTGGTGACATGAGATTGATACTACCTGTGTGTGTGTGTGTGGCCTAATAAGGTCAAGAGGTGGAGGAGTGAGTACGAGTCGTCGATGTTGGTGACGTGAGATAATGGTACTTGTGTGTGTGCATGGCCTAATAAGGTCGAGAGGTGGAGGAGTGAGTATGAGTCACTGATGTTGGTGACGTGAGATAATGGTACTTCTGTGTGTGTGTAGCCTAATAAGGCCGAGAGGTGGAGGAGTGAGTATGAGTCGCCGATGTTGGTGACGTGGGTTAATGGTACTTGTGTGTGTGTGTGTGTGGCCTAATAAGGTCGAGAGGTAGAGGAGTGAGTATGGGTCGTCGATGTTGATGATGTGAGGTACTAGATTTGTTATTGTTGTGTGTGCTATTGATAACCAGAACTGTTCTTTTAGGGTAGGATCTTGATGGCTAGTTGTAGGGAGGTTCTACAGTATGATTTGGGTAGGATAAATGCATATAGACATTTTTGAATTTCTTGTCACTACATACTATACCTGCAACTTGATTTTTATCGTATTGAATTATGTGAACTCACTTCTTATCATTAACAGATGATATAGCAGCCCCGAAAATTTAAAATGGAAATTATATTATAAATATCAAATGCGGAAGCGAAGTCAAAATTTGAATAACATCCCTTACACTAAAACCAAAAACGTGCTCACAAAATATAAAAGATTAAACTACCTAAAGGAGAAATTTGAAAGTAAAAAAAACTACGAATGTGACTAGGGAGTCTTTAGGCGTCCCCTTCGTCGTCCTCCTGCGGAACCGGCTCGGGAACGATGTCCTCTTGATCTGAAATGATTAAATAAGGAATGAGCTACACTAGCCCAGTAAAGACATCACGATATCTCACCGTCACGGAGGTAAAGGTGGGTAGAAAACACAAAAAGACCAATGGAGTATAATTTACAACAAATCCTTTTATTAATAATAAAATCTTTACCATTCACTTACCTCGGTGAAATTCATAAAACAATATACGAAAGCAATAACATCATCATCATCATGAAAACATATATATGAACTGTATAACATAATACCTATCAAACTTTTCGTAATTCAATCGTTACACAATATATTTTCCTAATTCACCAGCCCACTAGTATCCATGGGGATCCATAGGGGTCCCGCTACCCGTTAATCCTTAACACTTGAAATCCATTCCAGGGCTGTCCCCATACCCCGTCCGGTATGGGCGCCAAACCATAGACCTCATTACCCCGTCTGGTATGAGGGTGAAACGGGCCGTCCCCATACCCCGTCCGGTATGGGCGCCAAAACACATAAGATCTCCATACCCCGTCCGGTATGGGAGACCACAATCCCGGTAGGGTTCCTTACGGACCCGGTCCATCTACCATCTCCAAGGATATCTAGTCAGGCTGACCACATTATACCATTACCCATTTACATAATTTTTCATTCTCTTTTTCCTCAGTCAACATCATTAATCCACATACAAGCAAGCAAACAGTAATTTATGCTAAACAGACAACACACAGCATCAATATCCCGGTCATTTAATCCATAATCAATAAAACAGTAAAATATGCACACGAAACTATAAAATGAAAACATTGAACCTCATACTGCATTTAAAACTATAAAACATGTCAAATAACAATTGACCGACAAACACACTAGACTCGGGCTCCATTAGCGACCTTAAGCAATTTCACACATTCGTTGATTCATGAAATACCGTTTTATCATTTATTGAACTTTAAAACCGTGATAGAAAATAGGGTGAGGGGTCCTTACACGTTTCGGGGTCCGAACACGGCTTCACAGTGCGCATACAGGGTATCCCTAATTTTCCCTGAATTTTTTCTCGGGGAACTGAAACGCACTACTGGTACCTGCACGTGTTCCAAAAAATCTCAAATTAGGCCCAGGGCCCCTTTCGGCCAATATCACAACTCCGACACGGCGGCTTCGCCGTGCTCCGGCGACGGCACCGCCGCTGGCGGCGGCGATTCGCCTCGGGTTTACTGTTTTCGGCCGAATTCGGCCACACTCGCATCGGTCCCTGCGAGAAAACAACCCTAGGGCCCTCGGGGGGCCAAAAAATCACGGAAAAACAGAGCTTACCGGCGGCGGCGCTCTCGGGTGCGGCGGCTCTCCGGCGAGGTTCGTGTTTTGATGATTCGGCTCCGGTCAACCTGTAGAGAAAAGAATGGTGATCACGATGATATAAAAATTGCATCAAACGGAGGCCGGGAAAGGCCTCATCGGAGGCAAAAACCGAGAAGGGGCGCGGCGGCGCCGCTGGGCTTCGGCTGTGTATTCCGGCCGTTTGGCCAGGATTTTGGCTCCAATTTGGCCACAGGAGGAATCAGCGTGGAAAAACGAGTCGGGGGTACGAAATTTACCTCGATCGGCGGTCGGAAATTTCCCCCGTGCGGCAGCGGGTGGCGGCGGTCGGCTTCTGGTTCGTCTTCTCCGGCGAGCGGCAGGCGGCTAGGGTTTGTGGTCTGGTGTGGGGGTCTATTTATAACCCTTTGCCTTTTGATCTCAGCCGTCCATTTTGTTTTAATCTGGGCCGTCCGTTTTTGATTGAATCTGGGCCGTCCGTGCGATTGCATCTGGGCCGTCCGATCGCACGCTTGATCTGGACCGTCCGATCGCGCCTACGCGGATCGCCAACGTGGCCCGTTCCTGAACGACATGGTCTTTCCACGTGGCAGGTCCCGGTTGGCCGGGACTGCTGACCGGGCCTGCTGACGTGGCTGCCGATGTGGCTTTTTTTTTTCGGCCCCTTTTCGGGTGCTACAGATGAAGTAGGGATGGAGCCGGGATCTGAGTTACTGGTTACGGAGCCTAGTCTTTAGCACCATAGGGCACGAGTTTTCTTTGTGGCGGGTTGTAGTTTGTAAAAGTTGTTTTAGTACGGATACTGATTACTGGAGATGTATGATATAGTTTTGCTATGTGATGTATATTTAGAAATGTACTTACATTAGGTTTTAACAATGAACTGTGGACAAGTTTCTTTTATGTGTGATTAAATTGGCAGGAGATTTGCATGTTGGGTCATAGGATTGTTTTATCTTATGCCATTGAAAAAAAAAAACGGGGTGTTACATACCAGAATCCCAAAATTTGTCAGAAAGGATTTTTTCATCGATTTGGGATTCTTAGGATATTTTTAGGTACGTTGTAGCAGCCCCGGTAATTCTTAATGGAAATTATATTATAAATATCAAATGCGGAAGCGAAGACAAAATTGATTAACATCCCTTACACTAAAACCAAAAACGTGCTCACAAAATATAAAAGATTAAACTACCTAAAGGGGAAACTTGAAAGTAAAAACTACGAATGTGACTATGGAGTCCTTAGGCGTCCCCTTCGTCGTCCTCCTGCGGAACCGGCTCGGGAACAATGTCCTCTTGATCTGAAATGATTAAATAAGGAATGAGCTACACTAACCTAGTAAAGACATCACGATATCTCACCGTCACGGAGGTAAAGGTGGGTAGAAAACACAAAAGACCAATGGAGCATGATTTACGACAAATCCTTTTATTAATAATAAAACCTTTACCATCCACTTACCTCGGTGGAATTTATAAAACAATATACGAAAGCAATAACATTATCATAATCATGGAATCATATAAACTGTAAAACATAACATTTATCACGCCTTTTGTAATTCAATCATTATACAACATATCTTTTCCTTATTTACCAGCCTACTAGTATCCGTGGGGGTCCATAGGGGTCCCGCTACCCATTAACCTTTAACATTCGTCATCGGATTCCAGGGCCGTCCCCATACCCCGTCCGGTATGGGCGCCAAAACTATAAACCTCAATACCCCGTCCGGTATGAGGGTGAAACGGGCCGTCCCCATACCCCGTCCGGTATGGGCGCCAAAACACACAAGATCTCCATACCCCGTCCGGTATGGGAAACCACAATCCCGGTAGGGTTCCCTACGAACCCGGTCCGTCCACCATCTCCCAGGATATCTAGTCGGGCTGAACACATTATACAATTTCCATTCACATAATCTTTCATTCTCCTTTTCCCTCAGTCAGCATTATCAATCACATACAAATCAGTAAAACGATAATTTATGCCAAACAGACAACATATAGCATCAATATCCCGGTCATTCAATCCATAATCAATAAAACAGTGAAGTATGCACACGAAACTATAAAATGAAAACATCGAACCTCATGCTGTATTCAAAACTGTAAAACAGGCCAAATAACAGTTAACCGACAAACACACTAGACTCGGGCTCCATTAGCGACCTTAAGCAATTTCACACATTCGTTGATTCATGAAATACCGTTTTATCATTTATTGAACTTTAAAACCGTGATAGAAAATAGGGTGAGGGGTCCTTACTCGTTTCGGGCTCCGAACACGGCTTCACAGTGCGCTTGCAGGCTGTCCCTAATTTTCCCTGAATTATTCTCGGGGAACTGAAACGCACTACTGGTACCTGCACTTGTTCCAAAAAAAAATCCCAAATTAGGCCCAGGGCCCCTTTCGGCCCTAATCGCAACTCCGGCACGGCGGCTCCGCCGTGCTCCGGCGACGGTGCCGCCGCTGGCAGCGGCGATTCGCCTCGGGTTGGCTGTTTTCGGCCGTTTTCGGCCGAATTCGGCCACACTCGCATCGGTCCCTACGAGAAAACAACCCTAGGGCCCTCGGGGGGCCAAAAAATCACGGAAAAATGGAGCTTACTGGCGGCGGCGCTCTCGGGTGCGGCGGCTCTCCGGCGAGGTTCGTGTTTTGGTGATTCGGCTCCGGTCAACCTGTAGAGAAAAGAGTGGTGATCACGGTGATATAAAAATTGCATCAAACGGAGGCCGGGAAGGGCCTCATCGGAGGCAAAAACCGAGAAGGGCGCGGCGGCGGCGCTGGGCTTCGGCCGTGCATTCTGGCCGTTTGGCTGGGATTTTGGCTCCGATTTGGCCACAGGAGGAATCAGCATGGAAAAACGAGTCGGGGGTACGAAATTTACCTCGATCGGCGGTCGGAAGTTCCTCCGGTGCGGCGGCAGGTGGCAGCAGCCGGCTTCTGGTTCGTCTTCTCCGGCGAGTGGCAGGCGGCTAGGGTTTGTGGTCTGGTGTGGGGGTTCTATTTATAACCCCTTGCCTTTCGATCTCAGCCGTCCATTTTGTTTTAATATGGGCCGTCCGTTTTTGATTAAATCTGGACCGTCCGTGCGTTTAAATCTGGGCCGTCCGATCGCGCCCACGCGGATCGCCAACGTGGCCCTTTTTGGCACGATGTGGTTTTGCCACGTGGCAGGTCCCGGTTGGACGGGACTGCTGACCGGGCCTGCTGACGTGGCTGCCGACGTGGCTTTTTTTTTTTCCTCCTCGTTCCGGGCGCTACATACGTGACAAGTGTTCTGGATTCTGCATGGATAATTCAGAAAATCTAGGGACTGCCAGTAAGCACAGTAGAAAGTTTAGTGCTTCAGATACCGATTCGGGTAAGGATCCCTCACTTTTTTCTCCGTTACAGCAAATTGAAGCTTCATAATTAATAATTATGTATTTTTATGAAAAATTAGATAACTTTAAAAATAATTACAGATCCCTAGTGAAATCGGAACCGGTTAGTTCATAGTCGTTTTAATTTTCTATTTATTTTTCTATATTACCTATACTTGTTTACTATTATACTGTTCATAACTTAATTGATGATTTTTAGGGTCCTTTTGGTTATTTTGTTATTTGTTTTCCATGCATTGCTTACCGGTATTTCGGTCATTGGTTATTTGGCTGTGTTAAACTATATTGTTGTCTAAATAAACTATAAGTATAAAATGAGATATGGTTATTGCATGATTGATTGTTATGCTGATAAAAATATGTATGAAAAAGACTTACTAGGTACCCGAGAAAGGGAGACGGGTCCAGTACATAGGAAACCCTACCGTGAATATTTCCTCAGTCGGACGGGGCTAGGAAGTCCCTTACCAGTAAAGTTTGGGAGATATGGTTCACCTTCATACCAGACGGAGTATCGAGGTGGTGGAATGTTTGACTCCCATTATCGGACGGGGTATAAGGATAGGACGACTGGTTAATTTTGCAATTGGATATTAGGTTCACGAGTAGGAAGACATTCCTATAGACCCCCAAGGGTACCGACAGGTAGGTAAAAATGTAAAATGATCATTCTTGTTATCTTCTATGTGATAAATAATAGTGTATGAATATGAGTTTTCATAAGTTATTGTTGGAAAAAACTTGTTGCACAATATAGAATAAATGGCTTTCTTTATAGTAAATGAATTTACATTAAATTAAGGGCTTCATTTTTGCCAGTCTTCAGTTTTTCATATTTGTGATTAGTGTGATATTCATACTGGACTAGTGTAGCTCACACCTTCATTAGCTATTTCAGATCAAGAGGATCAAGAATCAGATCCCAATCAACAAGGGGGTTGTGAATAGTAAACCACCCGAACTCCCTTCAAAAGCTAGTAAAGGTCGTCTTATGATTGCTTAGTTATTTGTCTTTCGTTTATTTCTTTAATTTTCGTTTGTTCTTTTAGAATGAACATTCTCGTAGCCCTATTGGGTATTATAAAATATTGTGTAAGGAATGTAAACCTTAAATCTATTATTTTACTTCCGCATTTAATTTATTATTTTATTTCTATTTAAGTTTCGGGTCTTTACAGCTAATAGAGGTTAACCTCCCTACAACATTTATTTACTATTTTTATACGTTTATTTATTTTTTTTATGCAAAACTATGAAAATGACATTTCTATAACCTTATTGGACATTCAAATTTATGTGTAAGGAATATAAACCTTAAAGTTATTATACATTTCCATATTAAATTTCCGAATTTATTTCTCTTATAGTTCTGGGTTGTTTCATGAAAAGTCACCGAAATTTAATAATAATTGAAATTATTAAGTTATTTAAGATCAATGAATATGTAAAGTCATTAAAATTTAATACTAACTTATTTAATAATTAAATTTTTATAAAGCAATTAATGCTTATTTAAAATTGTTTAATAATATCTTTATTTTTTTAATAATCGTTATTTATAGTACTAACATTTGTTAATCTTTTAATCCTTAAAAACATTATCTGATTTTTTAGATTTCAAATGTTTTATGAAATTTCTAATACTTTACACTATGTTATAGTTGAAGTATGTTAGAATTCACTGAAACTACAAAAATATATTAATGTTATTATTTATTTCGATATAAATGAATAAAAGGTAACAAGCATATTTACTTATGAAAATCTAGATTGTTACATTTGCACCAAATCTACATCCTCATCTGCATCCTTAATTTATAATATCTCTTTTTCTCTTGTTTGACTAACAAAAAGCTATATGAAAATAATTACATTGCCACCAAAAAGATGTTAATTTGCATCATTAAAAAATTGCACTCGTATGCTTTCTGAACTTTATCTAAATTAATTTTTTATTGTGTTTATAAAGTTTATACTTAAAAGAAAAAAAAGAGAGAAAAATAATTGTCAAGCGAGAATGTTCTTTTTTATTTTCTTTTTTATTTTGATTTCTTTTCTCTTTTTTGTTTTTCCCCTTTTTTTATTTTGCTTTCTAACATGATGGTAATAATAATTAATAATAAAACTATTAATATTGTAACAGCCCGGAACTTGAAATGAAATAAAATCATAAATTGAATGCGGAAGCGAAATAATAGAGTTAGGGTTTACATTCCTTACATAATAATTTAGAATATCCAATAGGGTTACAAGAATTACATTCTAAAAGAACAGACGAAAAATCAAGAAATAAATAAATAATAAATAATTAGGTATCCTACGATGACCTTCACTAGCTTTTGAAGGAAATCCGGATGGTGAACTATTCACAACCTCCTTCTTGATCGGGATCTGGATCTTGGTCCTCTTAATCTGAAATGGTTAATGAAATAGTTAGCTACACTAGTCCAGTAAGAATATTACACTACTCATCGATACAGAAATGAAGATTGGTAAAAATCATAAAAACAACTAATGGAGCCCTTAATTTAAGTAAATTCATTTATTATAAATAAAATTATCTATTGCATACTTACCGTAGTGAGATTTTCAAAACCGACCTATAGAGACAATAGCTTAACAACATCATAATCTCACATTCAAATAAGTAAGAATAATAACTATTCTTTTTTATCTACCTACAGGTATTTATGGGGGTCCATAGGGATGTCCCCACTACACGTGAACCATTATTCAATATTATCAACTAATCGGTCGTCCCCATACCCCGTCTGGTATGAGTGACATAAATATCATCCTCAATACCCTGTCTGGTATGAGGGTAAAACGGGCCGTCTCCATACCTCGTCTGGTATGAGACGATGTTCACGGTAGAGTTTTCTATGTACTCGGTCTGTCCACCATCTCTCAAGATATCCAGTAAGGCTACCATTCATTCATTCACTTAATTAATCAATTTTCTGTTTACATTTAATTTTCAGTTTCATAATTTAACCGTAAATCAACGCAAGACAAACAACACATGTATCAAGGAAACACAATTGAATCATTTTACCAATTCTAGTATATTATCATGCATTTAAAGCTATAAAATCAACCAATCAGTTAAGTAGGACAACAATAATAAATAACTAGTCCTGGCTACATTAGTAATCTATAATTAATTCTGGAAGTTTTCTAAATTATGCAAAATATCGCATTATTGATTATTAAACTTCAATTCCACAACAGGGAATAAGGTGAGGGATTCTTACTCGAATCGGTGTCCGAAATACTAAACTTTTAGCTGTGCTTACTCACGGTCTCCATATTTTCTAAATTTTTCAATGAAAATTGAAACACGTTTTACGCACATAAAAATACCTCAAAAAATCTAAAATCGGTGTTAACAACTTTTTTCGATCAATTTCAGAATTTTGGTACGGCGACACCGCTGTGCTCTTGCCACGGTTTGCCTCAGACTGGCCGTTTTCAGCTAGTTTTGGCTGGTTTCGGTCGATTTTATATCTATCCCCACGAGAAAACACGTTATGGCACCTCGGTTGGTCCAAAAAAGTTGAAAAATAAAAACTTTCTAGCGGCGAAATATTCCGACGCGACGGCTCCGCCAGCTCACCTTCGCAGCTCACCCCTCGAACCCAAATTTTCACTTCTTTTTCTCAAAATTATTTTTAATTTCATCATCTACCTATTTTTTTCTTAATTTTATATTAAATAAAAATTTATAAATTCAAAAAATATATTTTATATATTTTTAACATTTTTAAAATTAATCCCTGACTAAATTTTAGGTTCGAATGTTACAATTCTCCCCCCTTAAAAAAAAAAATTAGTCCGTCAAATTTGTCTCCCTTTCACTCAATCAAACAGTTGGAGATACTGGGCTTTGAAGTCTGATTCTAGCTCCCATGTGGTCTCTCTCTGTGTATGATTCTGTCATAGGATCTTAACGAAGAAAATTTTCTAGTTGCAAAGTACTCTGCTCTTTCGGTCCACAATACCTACTGGTACCTCCTCATAGGACAGATCCTCCTAGAGTGAAAAGGGCTTGTGGGCCAAGACGTGAGAGGGGTATGGGTTGTACTTGCGTAACATAAACACATGAAACACATTATGGACCCTGGATAGTTCTAGAGGTAGTGCTAATCTGTAAGCAACAGTGCCAATTCTGTCTAAAATTTCAAATGACCCAATAGACTGGGGATTTAGTTTTCTCCTCTTGTCAAATCTACTGATCACATAAAAAAGTGAGCTTAAGGAACACTCGATCACCTTTCTCAAATTCCAAATCCATCATTCAAGTGTCCGCATAACTCTTCTGTTTGCTATAAGCCATCTGAATGTTCTTCCTGATTTTAACTATTTTAGCTGTAGTCTCCTCCACAAGATCTAAATCGAACAATTTTTTATCACCCACCTCTTTCCAACAGATCGGCGATCTACATGGATGACCATATAACGCCTCGTAGGGAACTATACTGATACTTGCTTGATAGCTATTATTGTAGGCAAACTCTATTAAGGGTAAATGATCATCCCAATGGCCCCCAAAGTCAAGAACACAAGCTCGGAGCATATCCTCCAGTATGCGGATCGTCCTTTCTAATTATCCATTGGTCTGAGGGTGGAATGCAGTACTAAAGGACAATTTCGTTCTCATAGCTTGCTAAAAACTAGACCAGAACTGAGAAGTGAACTTGGGGTCCCTATCGGATATTACTATCACTACACTTCATATAACCTGACTATCTCCCGGATATACATTTTTACTACCTTATCCAAAGGGTCGGTCATCTTGATGGCCAAGAAGTAGGAAGACTTGGTGAGTCGATCAATAATTACCCAAATGGCATCATGTCCCGAGTGTGCAATCCTATCACGAAATCCATTATGATGTGTTCCCACTTCCATTCTGAAATTGGTAACGGCTGAAGTAGCCCGCCTAAGCATTGATGCTCTACCTTAACTTGTTGACATACCAAATACTTAAAAACAAAGTCGGCCACATCCCTTTTCATCTCATTCTACAAAAATTGGGGTCATATATTTTGATACATCTTAGTGCTTCCAGGATGCACGACAAATTTTGAGCTATGGGCCTCAGTCATGATGTCCATTTTCAGCTCACTGTCGTATGGAACACACATCCTGTCCTGAAATTTAAGTAACACATCGGTAGAGACTCAAAATTCTAAATTTATTCTCTTTTCTGCATCTTTCTTGAGGGCTACTAGGATAGAATCGGCGGATTGAGCTTCCTTTATTCTCTGGATCAACTCAAGTTGAACAGTTAGGTGGGCCAAATATGTGACTTTCTTTAGGTCCTGAAGTCATACTGTTGTGCAGCCCTTATTCTCCTGTATTCTAAAACCATCGGGTGAGTTAATATACCTACATTTTTCTGCTGAGTGCGTTGGCTACCACGTTGTCCTTACTCGGGTGATATAAGATGTTGCAATTGTAGTCCTTGAAAAGTTCTATCCATCTTGTCTTACGCATGTTGAGATCCTTTTGAATGAATAGGTGTTTCAAGCTCTTATGGTCGGTATAAATCTGAAAGTCTCATCAGAAAAGTAATGACACCAAATCTTTAAGGCGTGGTTAATCGCGACAAGTTCTAAGTCATGGGTGGAGTAGTTTTTCTCATGACTCTTCAACTACTGGACCCATAAAATATGACATTCTCATGCTGCATCAGAACACAACCCAACCCCAAGTAGGAGGCATCAGTATAAACTGTATATCCACCTCTCTTGCTTTGCAAGGCCAATACAGGTGCAGTAATCAACCGCTTCTTTAGTTCTGAAAAACTTCTTTCACAGTTCTCGTTCTACTCAAACTTGACGTTCTTCTTCTGAGCTGAGTTAAAGGAACAGCTAGGCTAGAAAATCCTTCCATAAGCATGCGGTAATAACTTATCATCCCTAGAAAACTACGAATCTCTTTGACCGAGATCAATTTTTGCAGTCGAGAACTGTCTCAACTTTTTTAGAGTTTACTAACACTCCATCCCTTTATATGATGTGCACTATAAAGGTAGACTGCTCGAGTCAAAACTCACACTTACTCAACTTTGCATACAACTTCTTTTCTCTAAGAACTTACAAAATCTGAGTCAAATGGTGAGCGTGTTCTTCTCTACTTTTTGAATAAACTAGGATATCATCGATAAATACAATGACGAACTGATCTAAAAATTATCTGAAAACCCTATTCATTAAATCCATGAAGATGGCTAGTGCGTTGATTAGTCCAAATAGCATGACCAGGAACTCATAATGTCTGTATCTAGTTTGAAAAGTTGTTTTGGGAGTGTCTTTTGCCTTGATCTTTACCTGATGATAACCTGAACGCATGTTTATTTTGGAGAAGACCTGGGTACCTTGTAATTGGTCAAAAAGGTCATCGGTCTTAGAGAGGGGGTACTTGTTCTAGATTGTGACCCTATTAAATCTCTTGTAGTCAATACATAATCTTAACATCTCATTCATTTTTCTTGCAAATGTGACTCCAACACCCTAGGAGAAACACTGTGTCGGATGAACCCACTGTCCTGTAATTTCTCGATCTATTTCCTCAACTATTTTATCTCTACATGATTCATGCAGTAAGGAAAAACTAATATAGGCTGCGTGCCAAGCTGAAGATCTATGATGAATTCAACTTTGTTGTCCGCTAATAGTCTAGAAAGTTCATCAGTAACACATTCGGAAAGTCTCGGACTCATCCGATACCATCCCTTGATATGAGCACTAAAATATCAATTCTCGATACCTCGTCCGATATAAGGCGATGTTCACGATAGAGTTTCCTATGTACCCGGTCTGTCCACCATCTCCCAGGATATCCAGTAAGGCAACCATTCATTCATTCACTTAATTAATACATTTTCTATTTATATTTAATTTTCAGTTTCATAATTTAACCGTAAATCAACGCAAGACAAACAATACATGCATCAAGAAAACACAACTGAATCATTTTATCAACTCCAGTATATTATCATGTATTTAAAGCTGTAAAATCAATCAATCAGTTAAGCAGGACAACAATAATAAATAACTGGTTCTCGCTCTATTAGTAATCTGTAATTAATTCTCGAAGTTTTCTAAATTACGCAAAATACTGTATTATTGATAATTAAACTTTAATTACATAACAGAGAATAATGTGAGTGATTCTTACCCGAATCGGTGTCTGAAACACTAAATTTTTAGTTACGCCTACTGGCGATCTCCAAGTTTCCTAAATTTTTCTGCGAAGATTGAAACACGCTTTACGTACCTAAAAATAACCCAAAAAAACTCAAAATTGGTGTTAAAAATCTTTTCCAGCCAATTTCAAAATTCTAGCACGGCGGCACTGCTGCCTACAGCAGCAGTTTGCCTTGGATTGGCCATTTTCGACGAACTTTAGCCTGTTTCGATCAGTTTTATACCTATTCCTGCTAAAAAAACACATAAGGGGGCCTCGGTTGGCCTAAAAAAGTCGAAAAATAAAAACTTACCGACAGCATAATTTTTCGACGGGGCAGGTCTGCCAGCTCACTTTCGCAGCTGGGCATTTTTCTTCGATCAACCTATAGAAAATAAAATGGTAAACATAATGGTGGAAAAATCGCATGAAACGGGAATCAGAAAGGGACTCATTGGAGGTAATTTTTTGTTTTTCCCGTAGTGACACCGCCGGGCTTTACTTGCAGTTTCCAGCTCATCTGTCGATCCTTTTGCTCCGATTTAGGCATGGGGGTGTTCAAAATTAATCGAGCGAAAGAGAGAATTTTTACTTTTTTTGGCTATCGGAGGTGATTCTGGCGCGGCGGTGACTGACGGTCGGCTCCCTTCTTTGGCAACTGGTTCTTCTTCTCTAGCGGGAGGCTGGCGGCTAGGGTTTGGGTTTGGTGTGAAGTGAGATATTTATATCTGTCTCCCTTAAATCTGGTTCGTTTATCGTATTTGATCTCGGTCGTTCGATCGCGTTTAAATAGAAAATAAATCTGGACCACTCATCGTGATTTGATCTAGATCGTACGATCACGTTTAAAGAGGAAACAAAACTGAACTATTCATTGCGTTTAATCGCAACCGTCCGATCACGTCTGAGGAGGGAATGGATCCGGACTGTCCACACCCGTGGGAACACATGCGGACCATCTGATCACGGGCATGCGGATTACCAGTGTGGCCTCCCGCGTGGCACTAAGTCAGCGTGCCTTACCACGCGGCACGCTCCGGTTCATCAAAGCAGCTGACTGTGCAGTCTTACGTGGCACATTTTTTAAATTATGTTTTGACCCCCAATTTTTGATTTTTTTTTTCAAAAACACCCCTAAACCCAAAATTTCACCATTTTTTCCAAAAATTATTTTCAATTTTATCCTCTACCTATTTTTTTCATAATTTTATATTAAATAAAAATTTATAAATTTAAAAATTATATTTTTATATTTTTTTTAAATATTAAAATCAATCTCCGATCAAATTTCGGGCTCGGATATTACAAATATAATAATATAATGGTAATGTTGATGATATTAATAGCATAATAATAACAATTTCATTTCAAAGTTTATTTAAAATTAAGATGAGATTTGGTAAAAAAATTATCAAAATATTATAAGAACGACCATATTTACAGAATTTATCATTTAATGTATGCACTCATTTGTATATAGTTAATTTAATTTGTTTTAATTTACATGTAATAATTTTTAAATATAATGGTGATTAATTAAATTATTTTATAAAGTTAATAAAATAAACTATACAAACAGTGAATAATTTTATTTTAAATTTAAATTACCAAAAAATGTCTTTTAATTTAATTTTTAAAATGACAAGGAACTAATTAAATATATTAAAATGTAAATTATGTTAATTAATGTATATCTAAACAAATGAAAAATAGTAGTTACAATGCACTTGGGAGACTAGATATACTCACATTATAAGAGTCAAAGCAACATTTATTATTATTTATCATCGCATACATGCATATAACCTAAATGTATAAAAGATACACATGTTTAAAAATTTAAAAGTTAGAAGACCTACTAATATTTATTATTGATATTTTAATAAAATAAATTAGACCCAACCAATCATATAGTGTATAGGATTAAATACTATGATATTTGTATTTCAGTTAAGAATAATAAATTCAGCTCAAATTAAATTGGATTGATTTATTTTTTTCGTTTAATCATAAATTTATTTTTTTAAAAAAAATAGTATATTTAATTAAAAAAAATTGCTAAAGTAAATAACAATATTCATTCGTTAAATTATAATTAGTAAAATTAATAAAAGGAATAGTAGTTCATCTAATAAAATTTATTTTATTTTATTATTTTTTTAAATTTCATGTTAAATCATATTTGATTTTTTTATTGTTCCACATTTGATCCAGTTATATGATTCAAACTAAAATTTATCATGCTAATTCATTATATTATTTTAATGTATTAATAGAAAAATTATCAACTTAATATATATACATATATATTTATATCAGTAAGTTATTTAATATCAATGAATATGAAAAGTCATCAAAATTTAATAATAATTGAAATTATTGTTATTTAGGATCACTGAATATGTAGAGTTATTAAAATTTAATAATAACTTATTTAATAATTGAATTTTTACAAATTAGAATTAAATACGTTTCAATGTAATCATATTAATTAATATACATTTAACCAAATTGAAAACAACACATGTGAAGTGGGTGTTGACAGACTACTTTTTCTTTGTGTATTATTATTTTACAAAAAAATTGAATTGATAATATAATAAATAAACTATTAGTTATTTAGTAAATCAAAATAAATATACATGTCGGTTAATGTACAAAAAAATATATTTAAAATTATAATATTGTGATATAAGGCAGAAACTAAAAAAATATTTAAATAATTTAAATATTTGCATATTTATAATTGATCCAATAGATAACAATAATTATTTATCATATTAACATATAGCAAAATTTATGAAATGAGCAGTAATTCGTCAAATGTTAATATATAATTAATTTTTAAATATTACGTTGAATCATACTCAAAATTTTTAAAATCTGATTCTCTTACTTGAATCAAAATTTAAATATCTATACTAATTTATTATATTATTTTAATGCAATAATAATAAAATTATCTAATTCATTTGTATACATCACTTAGTCATATTAATATCAATAGATATAAAAAAAATTAATATTTTATTTAATAATTAAAATTGCATATTTCTTAATAATTATCTTTTAAATCAGACTATATTATTGAATATATTAAATATTTTCATACAACTAATTATGATGACATATTTCTTATTGATGAGTTACAGATGTTAAATTTATTTGCAAATAATTTTATAATACCTCATGTATATTAGATTTTAATAATTATTATATTACAAGAGATGCGCAATAATTTTTTGTGTCATTGTATGTAATTACTCTTTTATCAATTATACGAATTTGAAATAATGCCTAACGTCTTTTTTTTTTTTTTGTAAATCACTGTTTTGAACGTTACACTGATTTAAAATGGTGTCTAACATCTCTTTTTTTTCTAATGTCTTTTTTTTCATAAATCAAGATTTCGAGTATTACACTTAATATAAGATAAAAATATCTTTTAAAAATTATTTTTCAAATTAACACAATATTTTTAAAAAAAATAAAAACATAATAATTATTATAATCTTGAGATATAAGATAGAAATATACAATAATCTATGTCAAATAATATTGAAAAATAGGAAAAAATAATAAATAAAAATCTCTTTGAACACAGAGAAAGAGGATGGGTAACACCTCCGCATTCATCTTTTTATGAATTTTTATTTTACAAAATTTTTGAATTGATAATATAATAAATAAAAAATTAGTTACTTAGTAAATCAAAATAAATTTATATGTCGGTTAATGTAAAGGTTCAAACATTTATACTAAATAATAATTTTGAAATTTATAAGTTTGCACAAGCAGTTTATTAATTTAGGTTATATTTCTTGCACCGTTTAATTATAATGTCCAATAGAATTACGAGAATATCTCTTAAGAAAATTAAAAAACGCAAAAGAAAGATAAATGTAAATGGAAGACCTAATGCGATCAACTTCCACTGCGTAACTGAGAAAAAGCGGGAGGCCACCTTTTATTTGCTAACTCTCTTACTGTTCAAGATCCGGATCTTGGTCGTCATGATATGAAATAGTTAATAATAATGGGGTGAGCTACACTAACTTAGTAAGAATATCAACATTTTACTACCGATACGAAATATAACACCCAACTAGCCCATGTCTCCTTTGGTTTAATCCAAAAAGAAAAAAAAAAGAAACCCAAGCCCTACACGAACAAGCTCCCTTTTTGTAATAACTGAAGAAAGAAAAAAAATGAAAAAAAAAGAAAAGGAAAAAAGGGGGGGGGGACGATGTCGTTTTGAAAGGGAGAAAACGACGTCGTTTTGATGAGGCAGGTGAGGTATAAATAGGAGACGGGAAAGAAAAGAAAGAACGAAGGAAAAAAAAGAAAAAAAAAAGAGAAAACAGAGAAGGGAGAGAACGGGAAGAAGAAAGAAAGAGAAAAGAAGGTTCGAGGAAGAGAGAGAGGGGAGTTAGAGCGGAGAGGAACCAGAAGGGAGAGAAAAGAAGAAAGAGGACAGTGACAGTGCGATCCGTGGGAGGAAAAAAGATGGAAATGGGAGGTACGGAAATTTTAAGTTTTTTGCTAGTTGATGTGGATTTGAGATTTTGCTGTAGGTGGAGGAGCTGTGGAAATGTGAGTGGAGGGGTATGGAGGAGGTTAGACCGCGAAAAGAGAGAGAGGAAAAAATGTGGCATAGAAGGGAGATCTGTGAGGGAGAGTTGAGGTCGTGCGTGAGAGAGGGCGTATGGAAGAGGTTAGGCCGCGGGAGGAGGGAAAGGAAGGAGTGTGGTGTGTGTGAGTGCGGTCTGTGAGGGAAAGGAGTTGTTGTGTGTGCGTGAGGGCGAATGGAGGAGGAAAAGAAAGGAGTGCGGTGTGTGTGAGTGCGATCTGTGAGGGATAGGAGTTGTTGTGTGTGCGTGAAAGTGAATGGAGGAGGTTAGGCCGCGGGAGGAGGAAAAGGAAGAAGTGCGGTGTGTGTGAGTGCGGTCTATGAGGGAGAGGAGCTATTATGGGTGAGTGAGGGCGTATGGAGGAGGTTAGGCCATGGGAGGAGAGAAAGGAAGGAGTGCGGTATGTGTTAGTGCGGTCCATAAAAGAGAGGAGCTATTGTGTGTGAGCGAGGGTATATGGAGGAGGCTAGGCCACGGGAGAAGGGAAAGGAAGATGTGTAGGGTGTGAGTGAGGTGATTTCGGGATTTGAGGGTAGAGTATCTAGAGTAGGCCGTGGAGGGGGAGAGAATGAGAGATTTAGGAAGTGAGGTAAATATGAGTAAGGGAGGAAGTAGGGTGTGTGAACGTAGAAAGTTTGGGAGGAGAAAAAAGAGGTCGTAGACCGTGGAAATGAAGTGTCGGTATGGAGGTGTGGGGGTGTCTCTGTGTAGGACGAGGGGATGTGTGGGGTAGCTGTGTGGTGTGAGGGTATGGGTCGTGTATAGATTGGTATAGCTGCTGTAAATTTGGTAGTTGGCAAGGGAACGTTACAGGTGTGGGTATATTGAGTGTTAGTGCATGCTTTATGGGGAGATGGATATAGTTTAGGTACACAGGTTAAAAGTATAAGAAAGTTTCAAGATAAGGTGGGGGAGTAAGGACATGATGATGTTGTGTTGGGTCGGTAGCATCGGGGGACGTCGATATTGGTTGTTGCTACCTAGAAAAAGTAAGTTGATCGCCGATGGCAGTGACTGTTGGGAGATTCTGATGAGAATGGATTTGGTCGCCGATATTGGTGACGATAAAGGATGGTATTTCTGTGTGTGTGAGTGGCCTATTAGGGGTCGAAAGATAGACGGTTTATTGGTGGTCGCCGATATTTGTGACGGGTGTGAATATTTGTACGCTTGGGGTGACGTTGGGGGGTGGTGACACATGGTATGCATGATATTTAGGATACCGGGGCACGTTTTAGTCATGCGTAATCCCATAGTGATGACAAGGTAGGCTTAGGTTGGGTGATGGGGTACATATAGAAATATTGGATTTCATATTTGATGCATATCATAATTGTAACTTAATTTTTACTGTACTGAGTTATATGAACTCACCCTCTATTGTTCACAGACGATGTAGGAATGGAGTCGGGATCGGAGTTGCTGGTTTCCAAGCCTAGCGTATAGAGCAACAGAATAAGGATCTTTATGGACAGATTGAATGTGTAAAAGTTGATAGTAAAGTTGATAGTATATCTGTTGATAGTGTATATGGTTGTATTTCACATGATGTTATATGTGTGATTGCCGATCTATCTTAACTCTGAACAATAGATTATGATGGTGTTTCTATGTGCATGCCTGACTTGAAACGAAATTTATGTATTTGATCATGGATTTGTTGTAAACTACGCCATTAGAAATAAAAAAATAAGGCGTTACAGTGGGTATAAGAGCAAATTAAGAATAATACTAACGAGTGTCACTATTTTACAAGTAGACCAAGAGAGGTGACGAAGAAGGGAAGGGGCCGACCCCGTCGTGAATCTGCTTCGGGGGCGCAGGGCTCACCAGGGGCCCCATAACGAGCACCCGGGTTTCTCCAGGTGCCACTCACTATATTTCAAGGGCCGCCCCCGTACCAAGCCGTGCCCCCTCCCACACAGCCGAGACCCGCTACTGGTCCATTTGCAGCCCATGCAGGGCAGTCCAGCGTGCAACAGGAGGACTTTAACCGACTATGTAGAGTAGTTGAGAGTCTAGCCACTATGATCCGGAATAGAGAATTACGAGCGGAGTCAGCATCGGTGCCACAACAGGAGATTCACCTAGGTGTAGTAGATACAAGCAACATTGAAAAATACCGAAGGCTAAACCCTCCTGCCTTCAATGGGGGTTCTGACCCGTTGATGGCGGAAGATTGGATAAAGGAAACAGAAAAATTATTTGAAGTGATAACCGTGACCACGAAATAGAAGGTATAACTGGCTACATTCATGCTAAGAGGATTCGCCGAGTGCTGGTGGAAATTGAAAAGAGGAGCTCTGATCTCCCCAATCACTTGGGAGGTGTTTTTAGAAGCTTTCAATGCGGAGTACTTTCTAGATTTTTTGAGACAGTGGAAGGAAGTAGAGTTTACCGAACTGAGATAAAGAAGATTGTCTGTGGTGGAGTATGCTGAGAAATATATAGATTTGGGCCGGTTTGCGCCCGAAGTTATGATGAATGAGACTAAGAAAGCCAGAAGGTTCAAGAAGGGGTTGCGGTCAGAATTTTATCACCAGGTTGCTATGTTTGCATTACCTACATATCAGATGGTATTGAAAAAAGCACAGTTAATAGAGGCACTGTATAAGGAACATGTTGACAATACTAAAGGACTTTCCAGTTATAGACGACCACTACCATCATCTGGCCAAACAGAGAAGAGGCAGAGAACGGCGTAAGATGCAGCCCCAAGTCAGCAGATGGCTCTGAGCCACTCGATCTGTATGCGGTGCGGTAAAAACAATGGGGATCGGCCATGTATGAGTGGCGTTCGGGGCTGCTATCGGTGTGGGAACACTCAACATTTCGAACGAGATTGCCCTTTGCCGAGAGAGCCTGGTAGACCATTGGTTCAAGGACGGGTATTTGCCATAAAAGTTTCGGGTAATAAAAGGTATACTTTATATTTCAAATATTCTTGCTAGAGTACTAATTGATTCCGGTGCCACACATTCATTTGTATCGCCTAGGTTCGCATATAGGATAGGATAGAACCTTGAATGTTAGACCGAGTATTGGTAATATCTACGCCAACTAATGGCGCTTTATGTATTGATGTAATGTTTAACTCCTGTAGAGTAGAAATAGATGGAAGGAAATTAAAGATAGATTTAATTTTACTAGACATTAAAGACTTTGATGTAATACTAGGAATGGATTGGCTTGCTGCCCAACATGCTCATGTACACTGTTTCTGCAAGAGGGTAGTGTTTAAGATTCCTAACGAAGAACCTTTTTTTGTATGGGGAAAATCAATGAATAAATAAATATTACGTTAAAATAATGTGTTAGAAAGAATATATGCATGAATTATAATGCTATCTATGTCTTTGATAGGGAGCGAGAGTAAGAGACTTACACTCCAGGAGATACCAGTGGTGAGAGATTTTCCAGAAGTATTTCCGGACGACCTTCCGGGACTGCCACCCAATAGAGAGGTCGAATACACTATAGAACTCCAGTCTGGCACCCACCCAATCTCTAAGGTTCCATACAGGATGGCAAGGTCAGAACTAATGGAGTTAAGTAGACAGTTACAAGAGCTACTGGATAAGAAATTTATTCAGCCGAGTGTGTCACCATGGGGCCCCCCAGTACTGTTTGTTAAGAAAAAGGATGGGACTATGAAGATGTGCATTAATTATAGGGAACTGAATCAGGTGACAATAAAGAATAAGTATCTGTTACCCAGGATCGACGACTTGTTTGATTAGTTGCAAGGGGCGCAGGTATTTTCAAAAATAGATTTGCATTCGGGGTATCATCAGCTACGGGTTAAAGCAGAAGACATTGCTAAAACGGCGTTTCGCACCAGGTATGGGCATTATGAATTTCTGGTGATGTCTTTTGGGTTAACGAATGCTCCTGCAGTGTTTATGGATTTGATGAATCGGGTGTTCATACCCCTACTGGATCATTATATCATTGTCTTCATAAACGACATATTAATTTATTCAAGGGATTCGGTGGAACATGCGGAACATTTGACAACTGTGCTAGGGATGCTTTGAAAAGCCAAACTGTATGCAAAGCTCAGTAAATATGAGTTCTGGTTAGATTAGATAGCATTCTTGGGCCATATTGTGTCGAGAGATGGGGTATCAATAGACTCAATGAAGGTAGAAGCAGTAGTAAAGTGGGAAAGGCCAAAGACTATAACAGAGATCAGAAGTTTTTTGGGGTTGGCAGGATATTACCGTCGGTTTGTGCAAGAGTTTTCGAGTATTGCGGCACCTCTTACTAGGTTGACAAAGAAGAATGTGAAGTTTGAATGAGATAAGAAGTGTGAGGGGAGCTTCCAAGAATTGAAACGCAGACTGACTACTACCCCAATATTGGCTATTCCGTCGAGAGAAGGTGGTTTTGCAGTGTATAGTGACACATCTCATGTTAGATTGGGTTGTGTATTAATGCAACAGATGAAAGTTATAGCGTATGGGTCTCGACAATTAAGGACACATGAAAGGAATTATCCAACCCATGATTTGGAACTAGCTGCAGTGGTCTATGCCTTAAAGCTGTGGCGATATTATTTATATGGGGAAAGCTTTAAAATTTATACAAACCATAAAAGTTTACAGTATCTGTTCACACAGCGGGAATTGAATATGCGGCTGAGGAGGTGGATGGACCTGTTGAAAGATTTTGACTGTAGAATCAGGTATCACCCTGAACGGGAAAATGTGGTGGCAGATGTCCTAAGTCGTAAGAGTACTGAGGTGCTAGCTCATTTGATGGTATCTGAGTGGTGTTTATGGGAAGCCATGCAATAATTATGTATTCAGGAAGGGGACAATAGAAGGTATGTGGCTAGTTTGAGGGCACAACCTACCTTGGTTCATAAAATCAGAGAGGGGCAGTTAGTAGACACCGAGGTGCAGAGGATTCGGAAGGGGGTAGAACAGGGGACAGTGAGAGACATTGGGGTGAAAGATGATGGGATACTCAAATTTCAAACCAGAATGTGCATTCCCAATGATCATACGATACGAGAGAAAATACTCAGTGAGGCACATGATACCAAATTTTTCATGCACCCGAGGAGTACTAAGATGTACAAAAACTTACAAAAAAGTTTCTGGTGGAGGGGCATGAAGAGGGATGTGGCCGAGTATGTATCAAGGTGTTTGATATGCCAGCAAGTGAAAGTGGAATATTAGAGGCTTGGGGGGTGGTTGTTACAGCCCTTACCCATACCCGAGTGGAAGTGGGAACATGTCTCCATGGATTTTGTGACCGGGTTGCCAGGTAACCATAAGAAACACGATAAGATTTGGGTGGTAGTTGATCGTCTAGCTAAATCTTCTCATTTCTTGGCAATGAAGGTAACTGATTCAGTGGAGCATTTGGCCAGACTGTATGTTAAGGAGGTAGTAAGGTTACACGGTATTCCCATATCTATTGTTTCTGATCAGGATTCCCGATTCACCTCTAGATTTTGGAGAGGGTTGCAACAGGCTTTGGGTACTAAATTGATTTTTAGAATAGCTTTTCATCCACAAACGGATGGGCAGACGGAGAGGACGATACAGGTATTAGAGGATATGTTGAGAGTCTGTGTCATCGACGTGGGGGGAGATTGGGAGGATATACTGGCCTTAATAGAATTTACATACAATTGTAGTTATCACACCAGCATCGGAATGACTCCTTATGAAGCTCTGTATGGTAGGCCCTGTAGGTCGCCGGTGTGTTAGAGTGAAGTGGGAGAAAGACAGTTGTTGGGACCAAAAATGGTACAGGAAACTACGGCTAAGGTGCTGGTGATACGGCAGAATTTACAAGCTGCCCAAAGTAGAAAGAAGGGGTACGCAAACATCGTAGGAGAGATTTGAGCTTTGAAGTAGGGGATCATGTGTTCCTGAAAGTATCTCCCATAAAGGGTTTATTGAGGTTTGGGAAGAAAGGGAAGTTAAGTCCCCGTTTCATAGGGCCGTTTGAGATTTTGGAGAAGGTGGGGGTGGTTGCGTACAGGGTAGCGCTCCCTCCTCGGTATAGTGGGGTTCACAATGTATTTCACATATCCCTAATACGAAAATATCACTCAAATCCGAATTATATTCTAAGGTATGAATCGTTACCATTGGAGAAGGACTTGTCTTATGAAGAGGAACTAATCCGGGTTCTCGAGCGATAAGAAAGGAAGTTGAGAAGTACGGTGATACCTATGGTGAAAATACAATGGAGACATCATGCGACTGAGGAGGCAACATGGGAACAGGGGGACGAGATGAGACGAAATTATTTGAGACTGTTTGGAGGTAAGATAACAAAATTTGAGGGACCAAATTTTTTTTAGGGGGGAAGTATATGTAGTAACTGAAGAAAGAAAAAAAAGGAAAAAAAAAAGAGGGGGGGGGGGGGGAACGACATCGTTTTGAAAGGGAGAAAATGACGTTGTTTTGATGAGGCAGGTGAGGTATAAATAGGAGACAGGAAAGAAAAGAAAAGAGGAAGGAAAAAAAAGAAAAAAAAGAAAAAAAAGAGAAAACAGAGAAGGGAGAGAGCGGGAAGAAGAAAGAAAGAGAAAAAAAGGTTCGAGAAATAGAGAGAAGGGAGTCGGAGCAGAGAGGAATGAGAAGGGAGAGAAAAGAAGAAAGAGGGCGGTGACAGTGCGATTCGCGGGAGGAAGGAAGATAGAAATGGAAGGTACGGTAATTTTAAGTTTTCTGTTAGTTGATGTGGATTTGAGATTTTGCTGTAGGTGGAGGAGCTGTGGAAACGTGAATAGAGGCGTATGGAGGAGGTTAGACCGCAGAAGGAGAGAGAGGAAAAAATGTGGCGTAGAAGGGAGGTCTGTGAGGGAGAGGTGAGGTCGTGCGTGAGAGAGGGCGTATAGAAGAGGTTAGGCCGCGGGAGGAGAGAAAGGAAGGAGTGCGGTGTGTGTGAGCGCGGTCTGTGAGGGAGAGGAGTTATTATGTGTGTGTGAGGGTGAATGAAGGAGGTTAGGCCGCGGGAGGATGAAAAGAAAGGAGTGTGGTGTGTGTGAGTACGGTATGTGAGGGAGAGGAGTTGTTGTGTATGTGTAAGAGTGAATGGAGGAGGTTAGGCCGTGGGAGGAGGAAAAGGAAGGAGTGCAGTGTGTGTGAGTGCGGTCTGTGAGGGAGAGGAGCTATTGTGGGTGAGTGAGGGTGTATGGAGGAGTTTAGGCCACGAGAGGAGAGAAAGGAAGGAGTGCGGTATGTGTGAGTGCGATCTGTGAGGGAGAGGAGTTGTTGTGTGTGAGTGAGGGTGTATGGAGGAGGCTAGGCCGCGGGAGAAAGGAAAGGAAGATGTGTAGGGTGCGAGTGAGGTGATTTCGGGATTTGAGGGTGGAGTATTTAGAATAGGCCGTGGAGGGGGAGAGAATGAGAGATTTGGGAAGTGAGGTTAATATGTGTAAGGGAGGAAGTAGGGCGTGTGGACGTAGAAAGTTTCGAAAGAGAAAAGAGAGGTCGTAAACCGTGGAAATGAAGTGTCGGTATGGAGGTGTAGGGGTGTCTCTGTGTAGGACGAGGGGATGTGTGGGGTAATTGTGTGGTGTGAGGGTATGGGTCGTGTATAGGTTGGTATAAGTGCTGTAAATTTGGTAGTTGGGAAGGGAACGTTACATGTGTAGATATGTTGAGTGTTAGTGCGTGCTTTATGGGGAGATGGATGTAGTTTAGGTACACAGGATAAAAGTATAAGAAAGTTTCAAGATAAGGTGGGGGAGTAAGGACAGGATGATGTTGTGTTGGGTCGGTAGCATCGGGGGACGCCGATATTGGTTATCGCTATCTAGGAAAAGTAAGTTGATCACCGATGGTGGTAATGGTCGGGAGACTCCGACGAGAATGGATTTGGTCGCTGATATTGGTGACGATAAAAGATGGTATTTTTGTGTGTGTGAGTGGCCTATTAGGGGTCGAGAGATAGGCGGTTTATTGGTGGTCGCCAATATTGGTGACGTGTGTGAATATTTGTACGTTTGGGGTGACGTTTGGGGTGGTGACACATGGTATACATGGTATTTAGGATACTGGGGCACGTTTTAGTCCTGCGTAGTCCTATAGTGATGACAAGGTAGGCTTAGGTTGGGTGATGGGGTACATATAGAAATACTGAATTTCATATTTGATGTATATCATAATTGTAACTTAATTTTTACTTATATTAACTCACCCTATATTGTTCACATATGATGTAGGAATGGAGTCGGGATCGGAGTTGCTGGTTTCTGAGCCTAGCGTATAGAACAACAGAATAAGGATCTTTATGGATAGATTGAATGTGTAAAATTTGGTAGTAGAATTGATAGTATGTCTGTTGATAGTGTATACGGCTGTATTTCACGTGATGTTATATGTGTGATTGCCGATCTATCTTAATTATGAACAATAGATTGTGATGGTGTTTCTATGTGCATGCCTGATTTGAAACGAAATTTCTGTATTTGATCATGAATTTGTTGTAAACTACGCCATTAGAAATAAAAAAAAAACGGGGTGTTACACTTTTCTTCTTCTCACTGGCAATAAAATAAGGGTTCAGAGTAAGATTAAGAGGGAGAGGAGAGGAAGCTCGAGTGGAAGAAGGGAGCAATGACCTAAGGAGTAGGCGAAATAAAGAGAGAGTAGGCAAAGTAAATCGAGGAGGATTTGAGGGAGGCATTTTTCTCAGAGGTTCGGAGAAAGGAGAATGTCTGAAGGAGGACCACCACTGAACTGACACGAAGCTGAAAGCAAGAGGTAAGATATATTTATATTCTAAACCTTGAATTTGAGACCTGTACATTCAAATTCTTTCATCATTATCTTAAATGTTTGTCAAGAAGTGAAAAGATATTAAAGAGAAAGTATTTTGAAATAAGAGAGACAGAAAGAGAGAGGGATTAAAACAACCTAGATGATATACGGTGAATCCGTAAGCATCGGGTGAATTGGGCTTGAAGTAGTGAGAGTTAGGTGGTTGTACTAAGTTATATGAATGAATCTGATGTAAATCCTATCTAATCAAGGTTAGGATGGGAGAAATAAAAAATGCAAGAAGAAATAGGACAATGGCACTAAAATTGGAGAGAAAACAACACAACCTGGAGTATTAGTAAGATTATGACAGCTTGAAAAGAGAAGAGGTCAGCGGCAAGAACAGGATATAGAAAACTATTGGTAGTGAGAAAAATGTAGAGAGGGGAGTAAAGGGATTCTAAACAAAATGATTAAGTAAATACCCAAAAAAAATGGGAAGGTGAATAACAAAAAGAATATACATGAGGATAGGTGGGGAAGAAAAGGGATAAAATAGGAAAAAGGCTAATGAACGAAAATAAACCTGGTGCTGAGGAACTAAAGCAGAGAAATATGGGGAGTGGCCACTCGGTGGTCGCGTTGAACATAATAAACCTATGTTTTTACATATGCACTATTTGTGATCATCTATGTATATGTACCTACAGGAATGATGGGCTCTAGTAAGAACTGTGTGTGACCTGTTATCGGGTCGTGAGGTGTGTATGTATTGTGTGGTAATTTATTGATAACAATAATTACAGAATCTATGTGGCCTATAATTAGGTCGTTGAGCAATTGTGTTGGTTTAATACTTGTTTGATGAATTAATATAAAAAAAATTATGTGTGGTTGTTGAGCTTATTGAGTAGCATAAATTTGGGATTATCTATGAAAGAGTTTCTGATATGAACAAGGGATAAACAGAACTTGTGTGAGGGAAATGGAAACGGGAGTTGTAGCTAAATGGAGCTATTGTGATGGGGGAGTGAAGCCGATAATTAGGGAAGCCATAACTTGCAGATGAGGAAGGTGTTAATTGGGTATAAGGGAAATCAGGGGCTGTGTGAGTGATGAGGAAATATGGTATATAGTTGTAAGTAAATGGAACTGCTGTGATGGGAGTGTGAGCTAAAAATTAGGCAAACTAAATCTTGCAGATGAGGGGGTTATAAATTGAGTATACAAGAAACCAAGGGCGGTGTGAGTGAGGAGAAAATCTGGTATGTGGGAAGAGCATATTCTGTCTTATTTTAAAAAACTGCAGTTTGGGAATGATAAAGCAGGTGGACAATTAGAGATTAGGGGTGATCATTTGGGAAACAAAAACAGAATTGAGCATATTGGTAGAGGGATGAGACTTGTCAAGAGATTGGTAGAATAAGAGTCAAGTCATAGGCTTAGCTGAAGGTTATGTGAACTCTGTTAATAGAGAATGAAGTTAAAGAAATATTACTGGAAATGTATTTCCTAAACTGGGAAAAGAGGGAGGGGAAAGTGTAAGAATACTAGGAGTATTTCAAGGATGCGGGTGATACCAAGCTTCAACTCGTTGGTTTCAAATTTTAAATTTGACTTACACGGCATGTTAGCTCATTACTACTTTATTTACACGTACGGTGAAACAAGAACAAGTTCAAGAACCTCCAATAGCGAACCACATTTCCTAGAGGATACAGAAAGTGTCGATAGGAGTGGTGCAAGATATGACATTTACCCACTTACATATATACATATAAATTGGATTTGAGATATTTATACTTTAGAACGCTTTCTTTTCCTTTTGTTGTGATGGAATATGAGGACTATGCCCTGCATGGGATGATAATGTACATATAAATGGATAACTGTTAACATGTGTATGGATGATTATATCTTGGAATGAGAAGAATTATGTTGTGTTACATTGATTGGTAGTGTAAAGGAACATTTTATATGAGAATGTGCGTACGACTTGACTATTAAGGGTACAAGGTGTTACACGGAAAATCAAAGGTTGGTAGAAATCCTAAAACAACCAATGAAGCTTACTTTTTTTTTAAGTAAATTTATTTTACTTGAAAACATTTATTTCTTACTTACCTTTAAGTTTCCAGATACCATTTATGAAGGAGAAAAAACAGAATAGTAATGTACATCATCCACTATAAGATACCAACAATAATCAACTTATCCATTTACTTATTTACTGGTGTTGCTGGGGGTCCAAAGGGATTCTCACTACACGTGAACCCAATATCCATTCTACTAATTAATTGGTCATCCCCATACCCCGTCCGGTAATGAGTGCCAAACGTACCACCGCCACAATATCCCGTATGGTATGAGCGTGAACAAAACACTTCTCAATCCCTTCCATTATGGGACTTCTCAGCTCTGTTCGACTGAGGGTAACGTCCACGGTAGGGTTTGTTCTATGTACCGGGTCCGTATACCATTTCTCATGACACTCGGTAAGCCTTTTAATTTGATAACATTAACTAACACATATATGTCCACATCATCATCTAGCCACAAAATACATACAACAATCTCATTTCATAATTACAGGGAAATAAAACAATAATTTAGTAAGAAATATAGCTTAATACTCAATAATTAAGGAAATATAATCAAGACATTCATTCCAAACCAATTGACTGATAGGGAAAAAATAATTGAGTAAACTAACAAACGAGAAGACAGTTAAAACCAATGAATTAAAGTGCATGAAGTAGCAGTAAGCAAATCGAGCAGTATAGCAATAAATAAGCAACACAAATAAGCTATGATAATTATACACTGACCGATTACTGGCTCCATCGGTGGCCTGTATTTAATTAATTTGGGGTTGTCAATATTTAAAATTTTTCGTTTATTGTTTATTAGACTTTAATTAACCGTAACAGGAGAAAAGATGATGGATTCTTACACTGGGTCGGTGTTCGAAACACTACATTTTTTATTGCACTTCTTGGTGATTTTCGGTTCCTGGATTTATTGAGTTTTCCTGCAAAAACATAAAACATGCGTCAATTATCATGAAAATACGTGAAAAAAGCCAAAAAAGGGGGTTAACATTCTCACAGGGCCGGTTTAGGGTTCTGGACGGTGGCGCTGCCATGCTCGGGCGCTTGCTCTACCGCCTACAATGGTGCCTACGACAACTGGCTAACGTGGCAGTCCTACGTGGGTATTTTTTTATTTTTTCACGTTTGCCCTAATTTTTCAATTTTATTTTTAAATTGGTCATTCTTTATTTTCAATTTGATCTTAACTTTTGAAAATTATTTTCAAATACACTGAAAATGTATATTTCTTCAAAATTCTCAAAAAAATTATAATAAATACAAAATTTAATTTTATTATTACTATAATTTTAATCATCCTGAACGTAAATCCCATATTCAGGGTGTTAAAGTTAATGTAAAAAAAATATAATTAAAATTATAATATTATGATATAAGGTAGAAACTAAAATAATATTTAAATATTTGTATATTTATAATTGATAAAATAAATAACCATAACTATTTATCATGTTTATAGAGCAAAATTTATAAAATGAGCGGTAATTTATCTAATATTAATAGACAATTAATTTTTTTTTCATTATTTTTTAAATATTAAGCTAAATCATAATCAAATTTTTCTCTCATCCATTCAAAATCTAATTCTCTTACTTGAATCAAAATTTAAACATCTATACTAATTTATTATATGTAATACATGGGCCCAGAATTTGGCCCGGGATTAATTTTAAGTTTAAAAAAATGTATAAAAATATAATTTTTAAATTTATAAATTTTGCTTAATGTAAAATTAGGAAAACAAATAGGTTGAGGATGAAATTAAAAATAATTTTAGAAAAAATTGGTGAAAATTTGGGTTCGGAGAGTATTTTTAAAAGAAAAATAAAAAATTAGGGGTCAAAACGCAATTAAAAAAATTGCATCACGTAGAACCGTCCAGTCAGCAGCCCCGACGAACCGGACCGCGCCGCGTGGTAAGGCATGCTGATTCGGTGCCAGGTGGAAGGCCACGCTGGCAATCCGTATGCTCGCGATCAGACGGCCCGAATGCGCTCCCGCACGCGTGGACGGTCCGGATCCGTTCCCTCCTCAAGCGTGATTGGATAGTCGTGATTAAACGTGATGAACACTCCAGATTCATTTCCTCTTACGATCGTATGGTCAAGATCAAATCGCGATGAACGGTTCAGATTTATTTTTTATTTAAACGCGATCAAACGATCGAGATCAAATGCAATGAACGGTACAGATTTAAGCGAGACGGGTATAAATGTCTCGCATCACACTGAACCCAAATACTAGCTGCCAGCCTCCCGCTGGAAAAAAAGAACCAATCACTGGAGAAGGGAGCCGACTGCTGCTGCATCAGAGCCACCTCCCATTGCCAAAAAAGTAAAAATTCTTTTATCCGCTTGAAATTCGATTCCGAACACCCCCATGGCCAACTCAGAGCAAAAAAATGGCAGATGAGCCAGAAATTGCCGGTAAAGTCCGGTGGCACTGCCGCGGGCAAAACCTGAAATCGCCTCCGATGAGTCCATTTCCCGTTCCCCGTTTCCCGTTTCATGCGATTTTTCCACTATTGTGTTCACCATTCTATTTTCTATAAGTTGACCGAAGAAAAATGCTCATCCATGAAGGTGAGCTGGCGGAGCTGCCGCACCAGAAAATTTTGTCGCCGGTAAATTTTAATTTTTTAACTTTTTTTTGGTCAACCAAGACCCCTTAACGTGTTTTCTTGTAGGGAAAGATATAAAACCGATTGAAACCGACCAAAACTGGTCGAAAACTGTCAGACCGAGGCAAACCACTGTCGCGGGCTGCAGTGCCGTCACCAGAGCACGGCAGTGCCGCCGTGCTGAAATTTTAAAATTCGCCGAAAAAATTTTTTAACACCGATTTTGGATTTTTTTGGGTTTTTTTATATACTTGAAATGTGTTTTAATCTCCACATAAAAATTCAAAAAATCCGAAGACCGCTAGTAAGCGCAGTAAAAAGTTCCATGTCTCGAACACCAATTCGGATAAGAATCCCTCACTTTATTCTCTATTATAAAATTAAAATTTAATTATCAATAATACGGTATTTTGCGCAATTTAGAAAACTTCAGGAATTAATTACAGGTTACTAATGGAGGCAGAACCGGTTATTTATTATTGTTTGTCCTATTTAACTGATTATTTGATTGTACAGCTTTAAATGCATGATAATATACTAGAATTAGTAAAATGATTCAGTTATGTTTTCTTGATGCATGTATTGTTTGTCTTGCATTGATTTACGGTTAAATTGTGAAACTGAAAATTAAATGTAAATAAAAAATTGATTGGTTAAGTGAATGAATGAATGATAGCCTTACTAAATATCTTGGGAGATGGTGAACGGATCGAGTACATAGGGAACCCTACCGTAAACGTCACCTCATACTGGACGGGATATCGAAGATTGGTATTTTTGGCGCTCATACCGGACGAGGTATGAGGACGGTCCGTTTCACCTTCATACTGGACGAGGTATTGAGGGATGGTATTCTTGGTGCTCATACCGGACGGGGTATGGAGACGGTCGATTAGTTGACAATATTGAATAATGGTTCACGCATAGTGGGATATTTCTATGAGTCCCCAGGGATACCAGTAAGCAAATAAAGAAAGAAAGTTACTATTTTTGCTCACTTAAATATAAGATTAGAATGTTATTTAAATTATTGTCTCTATATGTCAATTTTGAAAATTTCGTAAATTGTAAATATATGCAATAAATGATTTTCTTTATGATAAATGAATTTATTTAAATCAAGAGCTCCATTGGTTATTTTTATGATTTTTACCAACCTTTAGTTTCTGTATAGGTGAGTAGTGTGATATTCTTATTGGGCTAGTGTAACTCACCCTTTCATTAAGTATTTCAGATCAAGATGATCAAGATCCAAATACCGATCAATAAGAGGGTTGGGAATAGTTCACCACCCAGACTCCTTCAAAAGCTAGTGAAGGTCGTCCTAATATACTCAGTTGTTTACTTTTCATTTATTTTTTTTATTTTCGTTTGTTCTTTTAGAAAGGAGATTCCCGAAACCTTATTGGGCATTCTTAATTATTGTGTAAGGAATGTAAACCCTAAACTCTATTATTTCGCTTCCGCACTTAAATTCATGTCTTTATTTCTTTTTAACTTCTGAGTCTTTATATTATATTATTTTAACATAATAATGATAAAAATTATCTAATTCATATATATATATCACTTATATTAATATCAAGAGATATAAAAAAATTAATATTTTATTTAATAATTAAAATTGACTACTTTTTAATAATTATTTTTTGAATTCAAGAACATATTATAATATTGAATATATTTAAATATTTTCATATAACTAATTATGACACATGTTCCTCACCTGTTAGAAATTCATAGATTAACATATAATAATTTACATATAAACATTAATTACTTAATTTTTCAAGATCAATATGCATACATATACAATTATATGAACAAATAATGAATTGTATGAAAATATTTACGACATAAATATCTTTTGTAGAAATTTAAACTTTCGAAAAGAAATCAACCAAAAATTTCTTCTCCTTCTTCTTCTTCTTCTTCTTCACCGAAAAAGAACTTTTGTGAGAAAGAGAGAGAGAGAGAGAGAGTCTCTTATCTGTATGTTGTGTCCATTTTTTGTTTTTTTTTTATAGAAGACTAAGAATATAACTTCCTATTTTTTTTGGATGTGGTAACTAACCACAATCTTTTTATTTTGAAATTTAAGTGGTAACTGTTAGGCAGTTTACCATTAATCTGAATAGCATCGGGTTCCATTATGGGTAACCCACTCGATTAAATTCAATATCACCAATGGATTACAGATGTTAAATTTATTTGCAAAAAATTTATAATGCCTCATTTATATTATATTTTAATAATTATTATAATGCCTGGACCTGAAAAGTCGTCCGAGATAATTTTTTCTTATTAAAATATTTTATTAAAATAATTATTTAATTTAATTTATTTTTATTTAATTGAAATTTTGAGAAAAAATAAATTATGGATAAGATTTAAAATAATTTTGAAAAAAATTAGTGAAAATTTGAGTTGGTGAGTGTTTTTTTATTAAATTAGAAACAGGGGATCAAAGTACAAAAAAAAAATTTAGCAATGTAGGATTGCTCAGTCAGCAGTCCCAACGAATTAGAGCACACTGTGTGTCAAAACACGCTAACATCGGTGCCACGCGGGAGGCCTCGTGGACGATCCACGTGCCCAATGATCCGACGGCCTAGGTTCAATCCCGTGCGCATGAACGACTCAGATTCGTTCCCTTATTAGACGCGATCGGATGGACGAGATCAATCACGATGAACAGCTCATATTCGTTTCCTCATTAGACACGATCGGGCGGACACGATCTGTAACACCCATTAATTTTATCATTTTTATTATTATTATTATTATTAATTTTTAATTTATTTAATTTAGTTTATTTAGTAATTATTGAATTTTAATTGATTTATTTAATTTAATTTGATTTAATTTAATAAAAATAATAATAATAATAATGATAAAATTTGGTAAAAATATTATTTGGATTTAATTGAAATTGATTTTGGGAAAAAGGGGTGAAAATTTGGATTCTGGGAGTATTTTTGAAAAGAAAATAGGAAACCGGGGGTCAAAACGTAATTTAAAAAAATTGCACCCCGTCAGCGCCACGTCAGCAGCCACGCCAGCGGCCCAGTCAGCAGCCCTGGCCAACCAGGACCTGCCGCGTGGCAAGGCCACGTCGACCCGGGAACGGGCCACGTGGGCGATCCGCGTGCGCGCGATCGGACGACCCAGATGCGTCCCCGAGCGCACGGACGGCCCAGATCAAGCGTGCGCACAGAGGGCCCAGATGCACGCGCACGGACGACCTAGATTTAATCGCGATGGACGGCCCAGATTTAATCCAAAATTAAATCGCGATCGAACGGTCCAGATTAAATCAAGATGGACGGCTGTGATTAAAAAGCAAAGGGTATAAATAAACCCCCCACAACTGACCATAAAAACCCTAGCCGCCAGCCCTCGCCGGAGAAGACGAACCAGACGTCGGAGGAGCCGGCCGCCGCCACCCGCCGCCGCACCGGGGAGTTTTCCGACCGTCGATCGAGGTAAATTTCATACCCCCGGCTCATTTTTTAATGTTGAGTTTCCATGTGGCCAAATCAGAGCCAAACTCCAGGCCAAACGGCCGGAAAAAATGGCCGAAACTCAGCGGCGCCGCCGCGCCCCTCCTCGGTTTTTGCCTCCGATGAGGCCCTTCCCGGCCTCCGTTTGATACAATTTTTATATCACCGTGATCACCATTTTTTTCTCTACATGTTGATCAGAGCCAAATCACCAAAACACGAACCTCGCCGGAGAGCCGCCGCACCCGAGAGCACTGTCGCCGGTAAGCTTCGATTTTTCGTATTTTTCTGGCCCCCCGAGGGCCCTAGGGTTGTTTTATCGCAGGGACCGATGTAAGTGTGGTCGAAAACGGCCAACCCGAGTTTCTCTTTTAGTTAGTTTGTTCTTTTATACTTTGAGCACGTTTTTGGTTTTAGTGTAAGGGAAGTTAATCAAAATTTTTATTACGCTTCCGCATTTGACCTTTTTAATACACATATTTCATTTTAAAATTCCGGGGCCGTTACAGTTGGTATCAGAGCCAGGTTTCCTTGGACCCATCCCTTACACAATAGTGCCTTAGAGAAATACTCACCGATAGATCATTACTCAACCATTCCTTGTGAATGCAGGTACACGAAAATGAGGAGAGGAAGGCCCCCACTAAACCGAGCGACCCAAGATAATTCGCTTCGGGAGGATTTAGACAAACTATTTGAGATGGTGGAAGCTCTCGTAGCTGCCCAGCAAAGGCGAGAGGAGAGAAGGGAGTTACCCGGACCTCCTCCGCTATCGCAGGTTGAGCCCCCGCTACAGCAGGCTGATCCCGAGCCACCCCGGCAGGAGCCTGCTCCTCCACAGTACCACCCGGCACCACAGTCGCGGTACGACCTGCTACCACAGCCACGGTACCACCAGGCACTGCCACAGCACATTCCAGTACCCCCACCACATCAGCAGGTGCCACCACAGGGCCCCCCAGTTCACCCTCAGCCAGCCCCAGTCCCTCTACCTCGGGACTCCGCTCCTTCCTTGATCGACCCCAGCTTCATAGAGAGGTACAGAAGACTGAACCCTTCTACTTTTGCAGGGGGATCCTCTTTTGAAGAGGCCCAATACTGGCTGGCAGAGACTGAGAGAGCTTTCGAGACCTTGGGAGTAGTTCCTGAGCAGATGGTTGCCATTGCCTCCTACATGCTGGTAGGGGAAGCAGTACGCTGGTGGGAGCTCAAGCGGACCACCCTGCCTACACCAGCTACTTGGGAGCAGTTCTTAGCGGCCTTCCACGCGGGGTATCTCCCTAAACACATCCGACACCTAAAGGAAATGGAGTTTGCTCAATTGGTCCAGGGAAACATGACAGTGTCGGAGTATGCCCGTAAGTTCCTGGAGTTGGGCCGATATGCCCCGGAGACATTGATGGATGAGGGCCGAAAGGCCAGGAAATTCCAGTGGGGTCTCCGCCCGGAGATCAGACAGCACTTACTAGTAATGGAGCTCGAGACATATTCAGCAGTCCTAGCAAAGGTGCAGATCATAGAAAGGAGCTTCGACACCCACCCTCAGCTAGCGGGGAGTTCCCGACCCTCAGCCCCGCTCCGCAGGCCAGCACCTACTGCGCCTGTCCAACCCAGTAAGAGGCCCAGACCCGCCATCCAGGCCCCTCCTCAAGCTACGGGGGCAGCACGTGGGAAGATCTGTCAGCACTGCGGCAGGGATCACGGGGACCGACCCTGCTACCGCCTCAGCAACACCTGTCGCATATGCGACAGTGCCCAGCACTATGCAAGGGAATGCCCGAGGAACCAGAATCAAAGAAGGCCTCCAATCCAGGGCAGAGTTTATAACCTTACCCAGAAGGATGCCGACGTAGACCCGAACGTGGTACATGGTATGTATACTATATCTGGCCACATTGCTCATGTTTTGTTTGACACTGGTGCATCACATTCTTTTGTTTCACATGTTCTTGCTTCCAAAATTTGTGTATCACCTGATAGACTTGATTCATTGTTGCTTGTATCTACTGCTGGGGGGGAGACATTGCTAGGAGAGGTTATCTACAGGGCATGTGCCATGGAGATAGCAGATAGAAAACTGAGGGTAGACCTGATAGGGTTAGACACGGGAGATTTTGATGTAATCTTAGGAATGGATTGGCTAGTGGCGTATCACACTACCATAGACTGCTTTAACAAAAAGGTTGTATTTAATCCTCCCAACGAGGAACCATTTACAAGTTAATAAAATCATTCACTACTGATTTTCCCTGATGGCAAGTTTTCTTAATCCCCAGTGCCTTAATCTTGTATTTTCTCTAACTAGGTAAACCCAAAAAAGAAGTTTGTATCCAAGAGATTCCAGTAGTCCGAGACTTTCCAGACGTATTTTCGGATGAACTGCCCGGTCTACCAGTGGACAGAGAGGTCGAGTTCACCATAGACTTACAGCCAGGTACCCAGTCCATCTCGGTTGCTCCTTACCGAATGAGCCGCATTAAGATGGAAGAACTAAGGAAACAGATCACTGAGTTACAAGACAGTGGTTTCATTAGACACAACGTTTCCCCTTGGGGTACCGGAGTTACTTTTGCAAGGAAGGGAGATGGAACGTTGAGACTGTGCATTGATTACAGAGGGATAAACAAGGTAACAATTAAGAACAAATATATTCTTCCCCGGATTGATGACCTTTTTCGATCATTTACAGGGTGCACAAGTCTTTTCTAAAATAGATCTACGATCAGGTTACCATCAGGTGAAGATAAGAACAGAAGACATCCCCAAGACGGCATTCCGAACCAGTTACGGACACTATGAGTTCCTGGTCATGCCGTTTGGGCTAACCAACGCCCCAACCATCTTTATGGATCTAATGAACAGGATCTTCAGAGAGTTCTTGGATCAATTTGTCATCGTGTTCATCGATGATATCTTAGTCTACTCAAAAAGTAGAGAAGAACATGCTCATCATCTTGCCCAAGTCCTACAGGTCTTCAAGGAAAAGAAGTTGTATGCAAAGTTGAGCAAATGTGGATTCTGGCTTGAGCAAACCGCCTTCCTGGGACATGTTATATCGAAGGAAGGGGTATCAGTGAACCCCGAAAAGGTTGAAGCGGTACTTGGTTGGGAAAAGCTGACAACAGTTAAGGAAATTCGCAGCTTTCTGGGGATGGCAGGTTATTACTGCCGGTTCGTCGAAGGGTTCTCTAGCCTAGCAGCTCCTCTAACCCGACTCACAAAGAATAATGCAAAGTTTGAATGGAATGAGGACTGCGAAAAGAGTTTTTCAGAATTGAAGAAGCGACTGACTACTGCACCCGTGCTGGCTCTACCGAGTGGATCAGGAGGGTATACAGTTTATAGTGATGCCTCCTATCTGGGCCTGGGTTGTGTCCTGATGCAGCATGAAAAAGTTATAGCATATGGGTCCAGACAGCTAAAGAATCATGAGAAGAACTATCATACCCATGACTTGGAGCTTGCCGCAATCATACACACCTTGAAAACCTGGCGCCATTATTTGTATGGAGAGACCTTTCAGATCTATACTGATCATAAGAGTTTGAAGCACATCTTCACTCAAAAGGATCTCAACATGCGTCAGAGAAGGTGGATGGAACTCCTCAAGGACTATGATTGTGATATCTTATACCATCCAGGTAAGGGCAACGTGGTAGCCGATGCCCTCAGCAGGAAAAGTGCAGGCACCCTAGCCCATTTGATGGTTTCAGAATGCAAGTCAATTGGGGCCACGCAACAGGTTCGACTGCGAGATCTGAAGAGGGCCACATATTTGGGCCACCTAGCAGTCCAACCCGAGTTAATCCAAAGAATAAAAGAAGCCCAGTCAGTCGACCCCGCCCTAGTAACCCGCAATAAGGATGCAGAACAGGGAGTGAGTTTAGAATTCCAGATCTCTGCCGACGGATTGATTCGTTTCAAGGACAGAGTGTGTGTCCCAGACGACAGTGAGTTAAAAAGAGACATCATGACGGAGTCCCATAGTTCAAAGTTTGCCATGCATCCAGGAAGTACCAAAATGTACCAAACTATGCGACCTCGGTTCTGGTGGAATGGGATGAAGAGAGATATAGCTGACTTTGTATCTAAGTGCTTAGTATGTCAGCAGGTCAAAGCAGAACATCAACGCCCAGGTGGGTTACTTCGGCCTTTACCGATTCTAGAGTGGAAGTGGGAACATATCACCATGGACTTCGTATCGGGACTACCCAAGGCACGATCAGGACATGATGCTATATGGGTAATTGTTGACCGACTCACTAAGTCTTCCCACTTCCTAGCCATCAGAATGACTGATTCTTTGGACAAGTTGGCAAGAATGTATATCCGGGAGATAGTCAGATTGCATGGAGTCCCAGTGACAGTGGTATCCGACAGGGACCCCAGATTCACTTTTCGGTTTTGGAATAGCTTCCAGCAAGCCATGGGAACAAAGCTGTCCCTCAACACTATTTTCCATCCTCAGACCGAGGGACAATCAGAAAGAACAATTCGTACACTGGAAGATATGCTCCGAGCTTGTGCCCTTGACTCTAGGGGCCATTGGGACGACCATTTACCCCTGATAGAGTTTGCCTACAACAACAGCTATCAAGCGAGTATTGACATGGCTCCGTATGAGGCGTTATGTGGACGCCCATGCAGGTCACCGATTTGTTGGGAGGAAGTGGGCGACAGAAGATTGTTCGGTCCGGAGTTGGTAGAGGAGACCACTTCAAAGATAGCTAAAATTAGAAAGAACATTCAGACAGCCCAGAGTAGACAGAAGAGTTATGCAGACACCCAGAGGAAGGATCTAGCGTTTGAAAAAGTTGACCGAGTGTTTCTTAAGGTCACTCCTTTTAAGGGGATCAGTAGGTTCGGCAGGAGGGGAAAACTGAACCCCCGATTTATTGGACCGTTTGAAATCCTAGACAGGGTTGGTACTGTTGCCTACAGACTAGCACTGCCTCCAGAGCTCTCCAGAGTCCACAACATGTTCCACGTATCCATGCTACGTAAGTACAACCCTGACCCTTCTGATTTTTTGACTCATGAACTGCTTCCACTCCAAGAGGACTTGTCTTATGAAGAAGTACCCGTTGGTATCACGGACCGACAGAGCAGGATACTCCGCAACAGGAAAATATCATTTGTAAAGGTCATGTGGCAGAACCACACGCCCAGAGAGGCTACCTGGGAGCTAGAATCAGACTTTAGAGCCCAATATCTTCATTTGTTCGACCAAGAGTAAGAGGCAAATTTGGGGGACCAAATTTCTTTAAGGGGGGGAGAGTTGTAACACCCATTAATTTTATCATTTTTATTATTATTATTATTAATTTTTAATTTAATTTATTTAGTTTATTTAGTAATTATTGAATTTTAATTGATTTATTTAATTTAATTTGATTTAATTTAATAAAAATAAAAATAATAATAATGATAAAATTGGGTAAAAATATTATTTGGATTTAATTGAAATTGATTTTGGAAAAAATGGGTGAAAATTTGGATTTTGATGATATTTTTAAAAAGAAAATTGGAAACCGGGGGTCAAAATGCAATTTAGAAAAATTGCACCCCGTCAGCGCCACGTCAGCAGCCCAATCAGCAGCCCTGGCCAACCAGGACCTGCCGCGTGGCAAGGCCACGTCGACTCGGGAACGGGCCACGTGGGCGATCCGCGTGCGCGCGATCGGACGGTCCAGATGCGTCCCCGCGCGCACGGACGGCCTAGATGCACACGCACGGATGGCCCAAATTCAATCAAGTACGGACGGCCCAAATTCAATCAAGTACGGACGGCCCAGATTTAATCGCGATGGACGGCCTAGATTTAATCTAAAATTAAATCACGATCGAACAGCCCAAATTAAATCAAGATGGACGGCTGTGATTAAAAGGCAAAGGGTATAAATAAACCCCCCCACACCTGACCACAAAAACCCTAGCCGCCAGCCCTCGCCGGAGAAGACGAACCAGACGTTGGAGGAGCCGACCGCCGTCGCACCGGGGAGTTTTTCGACCGCAGATCGAGGTAAATTTCATACCCCCGGCTTATTTTTCAATGCTGAGTTCCCCTACGGCCAAATCGGAGCCAAACTCCCAGCCAAACGGCCGAAACTCAGCGGCACCGCCGCGCCCCTCCTCGATTTTTGCCTCCGATGAGGCCCTTCCCGGCCTTCATTTGATACAATTTTTATATCACCGTGATCACCATTCTTTTATCTACAGGTTGATCGGAGCCAAATTACCAAAACACGAACCTCACCGGAGAGCCGCCGTACCCGAGAGCACCGCCGCCGGTAAGTTTCGGTTTTTCGTAATTTTCTAGGCCCTGGAGGGCCCTAGGGTTGTTTTATCGCAGGGACCGATGTAAGTGTGGCCGAAAATGGTCAACCCGAGGTGAATCGCCGCCGCTTGCGGCGGAGCCGCCGTGCCGGAATTGCAATATTGGCCGAAAGGGGCCCTGGGTCTAATTTGGGATTTTTTGGGACACGTGCAGATACCAGTAGTGCGCTTCAGTTCCTCGGAAAAAATTTAGGGAAAGTTAGGGACAGCCTGTAGGCGCACTGTAGAGCCGTATTCAGACCTCGAAAACAAGTAAGGATTCCTCACCCTATTTCCTATCACGGTATTAAAGTTCAATAAATGATAAAACGGTATTTCATGAATCAATAGATGTGTGAAATTGTTTAAGGTTGCTAGTGGAGCCCGAGTCTGGTGTATTTATCAGTCAATTGTTGTTTGTTCTATTTTACAGTTTTAAATGCAGTATGATATCTGATATTTTCATTTCATAGTTTCGTGTACAAATATCACTGTTTTATTGATTATGGGTTGAATGACTGAGAACCATATGTTGTGTGTTGTTCTGTGTTGACATAAATTACTAGTTTGCTGGTTTGTGTGTGATTTGATGATGCTGACTGAGGAAAAAGGGAATAAAAGGTAATGTAAATTGATAATTGTATAATGTGGTCAGCCTGACTAGATATCCTGGGAGATGGTGGACGGACCGGGTCCGTAGGGAACCCTACCGGGATTGTGGTCTCTCATACCGGACGGGGTATGGGGACGGCCCTAGAATAAGGTTATAAATGTTAAGGGTTCACGGGTAGCGGGACCCCTATGGATCCCCATGGATACTAGTACGCTGGTAAATGAGGAAAATGTATTGTTTAATGATTGAGATGCAAAGGCGTGGTAAGTATTCTGTTATACAGTTCATATGATTTCATGATGATGACAACGTTATTGCTTTCGTATGTTGTTTTATGAACTTCACCGAGGTAAGTGGACAGTAAAAGATTTTATTATTGATAAAAGAATTTGTTGTAAATTATGCTCAATTGGTCTTTTTGTGTTTTCTACCCACCTTTACCTCCGTGGCGGTGAGATAGTGTGATGTCTTTACTGGGCTGGTGTAGCTCATTCCTTATTTAACCATTTCATATCAGGAAGACATTGTTCCCGAGCCCGTTCCGTAGGAAGACGGTGAAGGGGACGCCTAAAGACTCCGTAGCGATATTTACAGTTTTTGTTTTCGAGTTTCTCTTTTAGTTAGTTTGTTCTTTTATACTTTGAGCACGTTTTTGGTTTTAGTGTAAAGGATGTTAATCAAAATTTTTATTATGCTTCCGCATTTGACCTTTTTAATGCACATATTTCATTTTAAAATTCTGGGCCGTTACACGATCAATCACGATGAATGACTCATATCGATGCGGAATGAGTATAAATACCTCGTGTCGCAGGGGAACCCAAACCCTAGCCACCAACCCCCGTCGGAGAAGAAGAATCAAGCGCCAAATAAGGAGGCTGACTGTCGACCACCGACGCACTAGAGCCACCGCTGACCACTAAAAAAGGTAAAATTTTCTCTTACCCGCCTAAAATTTTATTTTGAGTATCCCTATGGTCAAATAAGAGTAAAAGGGACAACATGTGAGCCAAAAATTGTGGCCAAAGTCTAGCGGAGCCGTCGCAGCCAAAATCCAAAAATTCCTCCGATGAGCTCCTTCCCGCTTCTCGTTTCACGCAATTTTCTGATCATTGTGTTCACTGTCTTTTTTTTATGTAGCTTAGCCAAAGAAGGAACCCAAGTCACAAAGGAGAACCGGTGGAGCCACCGCACCCGGAGACCCCCTCCCCCTTGCCCGCTGGTAGATTCAATTTCTCTGTGATTTTTCGGCTAACTGAGACCTGTAACATTTTATTTTGTAGGGATATGTGTAAAACCAACTAAAATCGGTCAAGTCGAGGTGAACTACAACCGATGATAGCAGAGCCGGCGCCGAAGCACGGCGACGATGTCATGACAGAACTCTTAAAATTGGTTTAAAAGAGTTTTGGACACCGATTTTGAATTTTTGGGGTATTTTTAGGTACGTGACGAGTGTTTTAGATTCTATAGAAAAAATTCAAGAAATTTAGTACCTGTTAAGAGGTGTGTTAGACAGCGCGACGTCTTGAAACACCGATTCGGATAAAGATCTCTCACTCTATTCCTTGTTATGGTATATTGAGGCTTAACGATGTAAAATTTTTTATTTTTATGAAAAGTAAGAAAATCATAAAAATAATTACAGGTCACTAATGGAGTTAGAACTGATTAGTTCACAATTATCGTGATTTTCTATTTATTTTCCTGTACTATCATACTTGCTTGTTATCGTATCGTGCATATTCTTAATTTATAGTTTTAATTGTCTTATCGATTTATCTAGTTTATTCGGTTATCTGATTACTCGATCCCTTGTTATGATAAACTATGTCATCTGCATAAATGTTGTCTAATTAATCTACAAATATAATATGAGATATCGGTATGCATTTGTTGGTTATTTTACTTGATGAGAATCTTTATATGAAAGACTTATTGGGTACCCAGAGAAAAGGCAGACGGGCCCAGTACATAAAGAAACATATCATGAACGTCACTTACGCAGACGTGGGCTAGGAAGTTCCATACCATAAATGTTTGGGAGATATGGTTCACATTTATACCAGACAAGGTATCGAGGCAATGAAATATTTGGCTTCCATTACCGGACAGGGTATGGGGACAACCGGTTAATTGTTAAAATTAGATATTGGGTTCACGAATAGGGGGATATCCCTATGGACCCCCAGAGGTTCCAGTAAGCAAGTAAGAGAGGAAAATTGCCGTCACTTGTTCTCTTATGTGTAAAAATGAAAAATGGTATAGATATGAGTTTTCATAGGTTATTTTTATAAAACTTGTAACGGTATGTATCAAACAAATGTATTATTGTTAAATGTATTTAATTAAAACAAAAGTTTCGTTAGTTATTTTTCTTATTTTTACCAATATTTAATTTTTCGTATATGTGATTAATGTGATGCTCTTATTGGGGTAGTATAACTCACAGTTTTATTAACAATTTCAGATCAAGAAGATGAGTATTTAGATCCCGATCAGTAAGAGGGTTGTGAGTAGTTCACCATTCGGAGTCTCTTCAAGTGCTAGTGAAGGTTGTTATAGAATGCTTATTTATTCATTTTTTTAATTAATGTTTGATTTTTAAAAGAGATATTCTCGTAATCCTATTAGACATTTTAAATTATTGTATAAGAAATATAAACTCTAACTATATTATTCGCTTTCACATTTAAATTATAAATTTATTTTCTTTAATGTTAATGACCTTTATAATTATTATGTTATAAGATATGTGTAATAATATTTAGTGCCACTGCATGTAATTACCTTTTATGAGTTACACTAATTTAAAATAGTATTTAACATCTCTTTTCCGTAAATTATAGTTTCAAACGTTATACTAATTTCAAATAGTGTTTAACGTCTATTTTCCGTCTACCGTCTCCTTTTTGTAAATTATGGTTTAAGACATTATACTAATTTGAAATGATCTCTAACATCTCTTTTCCATAAATTAGAATTTTGGAGGTTACACTTAATATAAGATTGAAATATTTTAAAAAAAATAAAAACATAATAATTATTATAATCTTAGGATATAAGATAGAAATATACAATAATGTATGTCGGATAATATTTAAAAATAGGTAAAAATAATAAATAAAAATCTCTTTGTACACAGAGAAAGAGGATGGGCAACACCTCAGCATCCATATGGCAGTAAAAGACATAAATAAAGGGTAGGCTCGCGGTGACTGAGAGGAGAGAAAGGGTAGGGACGGAGTTGTCATTTTCGTGCACCTACCCCTCCTTTATAAAGAGACTCTGTGAATGGTGAGTTTTTTAGGGATTACAGTTTTCTCTCTCTCCGGGGCAGTAAAGCTGTTGCAGTACTCTTCCCTATTCACTTGCTTTTTCTTTGAGGGCGAGAGAGAGTTTTGTACGCTTGGCCTTTTCCTTTTCCTTTTCAGTTTTACAGTGGACGAGAAAGTGGTTTCCCGATACCGGGTTTGAGGTAAAACTAGTGGTTTTCTTGTATCTGTGGTTGTTTTGATCGTCATTTCTCTCGATTTCACTTGTTTGTTTTGTTTTCTTTTGACGTTTGTGGATCGATCTAGGTTTTCTTCTGAGATTTTGGCTCATTTTTTTGGTGATTACGGACTGTATTTGGTGGATCTGTATTAGTTTTGTTTAGTTGCATGGATTCCTCTATTTGTTTTTCCCGAAAACCTCTTCACCGGCTATCGACAATTTTTCTTTCAAGAACTTTTGTTTTCTGTTGTTGAATATCTTGATCTCGATCTTTCACTGTGTATGTTAACCACCAAATGGTGGTTATTTTATGCTATTTCGCAAGTTTGATGTTGGGGTTTTGGCAATGATAATATAACATGTGCATCACTTAGGGTTTCTGAACTAGTTTATTTATTCGCCCTTGAAATTGGCTTCCCAATGTTTTGGGTTTGCTTGTATTCTTTTCCTTATTAATTTTACGGTGTTCTGTAATTTGTTATATTTTTTCAACAGCAAATACACCAGTGCTTTTCATGTAGTTGATTTTTGCAGATGGTGAAAATTATTATCTGTTTCTGCATATATTCTGCTATTGGATATTTGGTTTCTGTCCTACTTAAACTTGTTCATCAGAGCGAATAATCTTTTATAACCTTCAATCAAACATTTTCTGAAATTGTCTGTGTTTTTTAGGAGTTATGAGAAGCGGTAATTGCTGTGCTATTTCAATCTACATTCCTTGTTCCAACTCCCAGAATTTGTTAGGGTGCTATTCTATGTCTATTTGGTTTTCATCTTTTTGACACCTCTGTTGGTCCTTATGGTGTCGAAGTGTCACCTGAGGCAGTCTTGTATTTTTGGCGCCTATTTTAGTGGTATTGAGCTATTGGCGTCTAATATTGTCTCATTAAGTTTTCTTCATCCATTTCCTGTGCAGACATCACTATGGTGAGGAAGAGGAGAACTGAACTTCCTTCTGGCGCTGGGGAGAGCTCCGAGTCTCATGAAGCAGGGGCAGAACGAAGTGGTCGTGGATCTCAACGACCCACAGAGAGGAGTGCCGGGCAGCAATATGGAGGAGGATACCAGGGTGGAAGGGGGTGGGTTCCCCAGTCTCAGCAAGGAGCACGTGGAGGTTATGGTGGAGGCCGTGGCCGCGGAGTGCCCCAACAGTATAGTGGACCTCCTGAATATCAAAGTAGGGGAAGAGGAGGGCCACCTCAACAAGGAGGAGGTCGTGGAGGATATGGTAGTGGCCGTGGAGGCACACCTGGTTCTGGTGGACCCTCCAGACCACCTGCTCCCGAGCTGCACCAAGCAACCATGCCTGTGTATCAAGCAGTGGTGACTTCTCAGGTTACTCCAGCAGATGTGGGTTCTTCTGGTCTGCCTGATCCTTCTATAACACAGCAATTTCAGCAATTTTCTGTCCAACAGGAAGGTGCTTCCAGCCAGGCTATTCAACCTGTGCCACCCTCTAGCAAATCTATGAGGTTTCCTTCCCGGCCTGGAAAGGGTGTTACTGGCACAAGGTGTATTGTCAAGGCTAACCATTTCTTTGCTGAGTTACCCAACAAAGACCTGCATCAGTATGATGTAAGTTCTATTATCCTTGAGGTCCATGCCTGAAAATGTTCCTACTCCAATTAAATCCAATCTAATGGCTATTGGTCTTAATGCTGATTAGGTGACCATAACACCGGAGGTCACATCCAGAGGAGTCAACCGTGCTGTTATGCAGCAGCTGGTTAGGTTATACAGAGAATCCCATCTTGGAAAGCGTCTTCCTGCCTACGATGGCCGAAAAAGTCTGTATACTGCTGGGGCGCTTCCTTTCACATCAAAGGAGTTTCGAATAACTCTCATTGATGAAGATGATGGATCGGGCAACCAGAGGTTCAGACTAAGTTCTTGTTTTTTTCATTTGTTTTATAATTTTAATAGCTTTAAAATTAATATTAATCATTATATGTTTCCTCTTTAAACAGAAGAGAACGAGAATTCAAAGTTGTAATAAAATTTGCGGCACGTGCAGACCTACATCATTTAGGACTCTTCTTGCAGGGCCGGCAGGCTGATGCCCCTCAGGAAGCTCTGCAAGTTCTTGATATTGTTCTGCGTGAATTGCCTACGACTCGGTATTTGTTGTGTTTCTTCAATTCCCTTGGCATTTATGCCTTCACTTGAGGGTTGTTGCTAACTAGATAATACTGTTGTAATAGTTACTGTCCTGTGGGCCGATCATTTTATTCTCCTGATCTTGGGAGGAGGCAAACACTTGGCGAAGGGTTGGAAAGCTGGCGTGGTTTTTACCAGAGTATTCGTCCTACTCAGATGGGACTCTCCCTGAATATTGGTACAGTATTTTTTCCCTTCACTTTTTGTCATTGGTCTACACAAATGATCATATGTAAGATTGCCTCTCCACAAGTTCCTTAATCTAGACTTGTGGTGTCAACCCATGTTATAGATATGTCCTCCACTGCTTTCATTGAGCCGTTGCCTGTTATTGAGTTCGTAACCCAGCTGCTGAATCGTGATGTTTCTTCTCGACCATTATCTGATGCTGATCGTGTAAAGGTAGGTTTGTCTTTCTCCTTCTTTGTTAAGAATACATAACTTGTTCTCATGTCAGCTTGTTATGTTTCCATTCTTTTGCACTGGCATTTTTTATCTTCAATTTTCTTTTGTTGCTAGTCAGATGATCATTGCAATGCCACTGTTTGTGTCCTTTGCTATGTGAAACCTAATGCATGGAATGCAGCTCATTGGAATAAATACTGTGGATTATAATTTATAGATGCTTTTTGTTGAGTGCCCTACATTCTGTATGAACAGATCAAGAAAGCACTTAGAGGAGTCAAGGTTGAAGTTACACACCGAGGAAATATGCGGAGAAAATACCGTATATCTGGTTTAACATCACAGGCTACACGGGAATTGACGTGAGTATTAGTGACATGTATCGCAAGCTTCTTTTTGCCATTCAAATTCATATGTTGCTTGGGCTTGACATCTATTCCCGAACCATTGTCTTAGGTTTCCAGTTGATGAAAGGGGTACCATGAAATCTGTGGTTGAGTATTTCTATGAAACATACGGGTTCAGGATTCAACATACTCAATGGCCATGCTTGCAAGTTGGAAATCAACAGAGGCCAAATTATTTACCTATGGAGGTAACCATAGAGACATACTCAATGGGCATGTTTTATATGCTTTATAATGAGTTATTTACTGTAGGTTTGCAAGATAGTTGAGGGTCAGAGGTACTCCAAGAGATTAAATGAGAAACAGATCACTGCTTTGCTGAAGGTGACCTGTCAACGTCCTAAAGAAAGAGAACTCGATATCATGCAGGTGTGTTACTTGGGTAGATATTTTTATTTACGGTAATTTTTATAATTTAGTTACAAGATTTTCCTGTTTGTTTATTTAAAAAAAAAATATTTTCCTGTTTGTGTTAGCAAAAGAGTTCACACAACTTTGAAAACAATGTCAAATTGTGCTAATTTTGTGATTTTTAATTTTAATATATCTTTTTGCTTCTTAGTATATTGGACTATGGGAATACTGTGCTTTGGATTAATTACTATTTTTGCCCTATCATGGAAGAATGTCGTTCCGCTTGCCTGTTGGCTTTTAGCATGCTATCAAATGCTTTAATGTTGTCCTTTTCTTTCAGTTATATGTCTGTAGTAGTGATGTGGCTTTCTGGAGTTTGTAGCTTTTGTGGTTTATGCAAGAGGCAATTAGTAGCAAACCTCTCATTTGCCATCACCAAAACCATAAGATTGGGCATCATTAAAGATGGATAGTACAGAACAAAAGCTACAAACTAATTGTACAGAACAATTATAAGATTGGACATCATTTACTGTTATATGTTTGGTTAGACAAAAAGATGGGTAGTACAGAGCAAAAAAAAATCTTCAAGGAACTAATTGGTTCCTTCATTTTCGTGGGACAAAGTTGTTGCCAATATGTTAGGAACTCATTTTTTTTTTTTTGAAATTTCCAAAATTATTATTACATGTATAGTTCGATTCCTAAAGTCTGTCTACTCTTGTATAAATAGCAAATTTCTTAACTTCATTTATTTTTGAGCTTGCACTTATTACAGTCTCGATATAACTATGTGATAATGAAATTTAGTATTTCTTGAGTAATAATTTCAATTATTTTGTAAATATTTCAAAACTTTCAAATAAATCAATTTTGCTAGATTGAAAATCATTTACAGTTATTACTGTGATTATCAATATCGAAAAACTATTTAATATATTAATATATGCAGTATTATTACATTCAATTTCATAAAAGAGTTACAACTAAACATGCAGATGGTGTAAACGGGCACTTAAGCAATAACCATTCATTACTCTTTGTACTTCTGACTGGCCATAAACAGAAACAGTACAAATTTGTTCAGACTTTCCATGTTCACTGGAATACTACCATTGCATTACATGAGTTGGTCATCTCGATTCTCTTCATATACTTCTGTTATGTTTGGATAAAATTTATGTATTTGTTCATGAAGAGTTAAATGCTTATTAAGATGTGCCCATACATATGGTTGAAAGTTTGAGTAGTCATTTATTATTTTTCTAATATGGTTGTTTTAATTGTTTAGACGGTTCGTCATAATGCATACCATGAAGACCCTTATGCGAAGGAGTTTGGAATAAAAATCAGTGAGAAGCTTGCTTCAGTTGAAGCTCGCATTCTGCCTGCACCATGGGTAAATCATCATTTTCTGTTGGTGATTTCATCCAGTTTGATTTCTTTTTCCTTTTTGGATTTTAGTTGCAACTGTTTAAATACTGATCAGATCCTTCTGTTAGTAGCTTAAATACCATGATACAGGTAGAGAAAAGGATTGCCTGCCTCAAGTTGGACAATGGAACATGATGAATAAGGTATCTTCTGCTACAGAATTTGTCTTTGCATTCCTTGGTGCTGCTTCCTAGTGACCAATTCATGTTTATCTTGTACTGAGTTGGATAGAAATATATTCAGTCATTGGTGGTCTGTATTAAATACTTGGAATTACTACTGTGTAGGAAGGACCTTAGTTACTGATAATGTTGATATTGCTGCGCAATCTTTCAACGGGGAATTTGTTGATTTTGTTCTAAACTAGTTTTTAGAGTATGAATCCTTGATAAAGTTGATGTTCATTGCTCAAACCTGGTTCTAACTGGCTTTGAACCTGTAGCACCAAGCTGAGAATGAGCCTTGCCTTGGTAGTGTTTGTTTCTTACAGATAATTAGCACTGATTATTATTGTTATTATTGTTGTCATTGTTATTTTTATTATTATTGTGGTAATTATTATTATTATTATGATGTCAACTTTACAAATAGATGTATGTCAGTGGAGCTGAAAAATATGAATATCTCATGTTACCTTAGATTTAGTTATTGTATGTGACTAGATACATACTATGGTGATGTGCTTGCTTTCAGTATTTAAAAAACCAAATATCTACCATCCTTCCTTGATGACAAAGATTGAGCCTACTTTCATTTTTTATGTCCCTAGCAATGGCTTCATCATCATCAATAAATGGGAATGTGAATATATCTTGCATTTTGTAATGAAATAAAGTGGGTAGCATGGTGGTATGGATATGCTTCCTAAATAAGTAGTTTGTTGTTGGATGTAGAAACATGATTGAGGAAAAAAGCCACAGCGAAAGATGGTGGAATGGGAGAAGTATTTTGTTGTTGGATGTAGAATGCAGTTTGAGGGGAAAAAAGCCACAACAAAAGCTAGTGAATGGGATCTCAATTCTTATTGATTAAGAGGGTCTCTGAGATCACAGTTCAATAATATTGGATTATAGAAATTCTTAACATTGTGAAGTATAGGATATACCTCAAATTTATAGGGACTAAATTACGTATCTCTAAATTGTAAGTTTTGAATGAAAAATGAAATAGAAGCCTGAATTTCCACTGTGTATCATAGTTGGAAAACGGGGAATGGAGTCTCATATGTCTTAATGTCAAAGAACTTTGGAGGGCTCTTGGGGCTTTAATTTGTTCAAAAGCCTAGGATGTAGAATGCAGTTTGAGGGGAAAAAAGCCACAACAAAAGCTAGTGAATGAGATCTCAATTTCCATTGATTAAGAGGGTCTCTGACATCAGTTCAAGAATATTAGATTATCGAAATTCTTAACATTGTGAAGTATAGGATATACCTCAGATTTATAGGGACTAAAATATTTATCTCTAAATTGTAAGTTTTGGATGAAAAATGAAATAGAAGCCTGAATTCCCACTGTCTATCATAGTTGGAAAATGGGAAATGGAGTCTCATATGTCTTAAAATCAAAGAAATTTAGAGGGCTCTTGGGGCGTTAATTTGTTCAAAAGCCTAGAGGTTAGATTCTCCACTACGAGCTTACTGTCCCACATAAATTGCATACAGTGTGGTTCTTTGTGCAGATCCCTTTTCCTTTTATATGATAATTGTTTTGTGGGTTCCCCCAACCCCCCATCCCCCACCTCTATAGCTTGGTTTATTTATTACTATTACTATTATTGTTATTATTATTATTATTATTTATTTCTTTTGGTGGGGGTCTTAGTTACGTGATGTGTAAATGAGTTTACTTTTGGATGGTTATCTCATCTTTGAAAGTTACAAATATTGTCTTGTAAATGATTCTCGTTGTCATCATATTTTTAGTATTATTGCTGATACCATTCTATTGTATCATCGCAGAAAATGGTTAATGGGGGGACAGTGAATACTTGGATCTGCATAAACTTTTCTCGGCTAGTTCAGGAAAGTGTGGCCCGTGGATTTTGTCAGGAACTTGCACAGATGTGCCACATATCGGGCATGGTACGAGACTTGCGGTTATCCTATAATCATTACTAATTAGTGGTTTTCTGGTTCCTGATGGGGTAGTTGTTATGCATAGGCATTTAATCCTGAACCAGTACTTCCACCTATTAGTGCTCGGCCTGAACAAGTGGAAAAAGTGTTGAAAACTCGGTATCATGATGCCATGACCAAACTGCAACCCCAGGGAAAGGAACTTGACCTACTAATTGTCATCCTGCCTGACAATAATGGTTCTCTTTATGGTAGAGGCTACATTCCATAAAGTGCATTATGCAAAAATATGTATATGAAGCATATACACGACAGTTTGTTGTGAAAATTTGCAGGTGATCTCAAACGGATTTGTGAGACGGATCTTGGACTTGTTTCTCAGTGTTGTTTGACTAAACATGTCTTCAGAATGAGTAAACAATATTTGGCCAATGTGGCCTTGAAGATAAATGTGAAGGTTGGAGGAAGAAATACAGTGCTTGTTGATGCAATATCAAGGAGAATTCCACTTGTTAGTGATCAACCTACCATTATCTTTGGTGCTGATGTTACCCATCCTCACCCTGGCGAGGATTCAAGTCCATCTATTGCAGCTGTATGTTCTTTAATACTTCTTTCAGATCTGCACTTTCTGTATCTTGTTAGTTGGGTTATGCATTTTTTCTTAACAAAAGAATTATAATTGAGTTCCAGGTGGTGGCTTCTCAAGATTGGCCAGAAGTCACAAAGTATGCTGGGCTAGTTTGTGCTCAAGCTCATAGGCAGGAGCTCATTCAAGATTTATTCAAACAATGGCAGGATCCTGTAAGAGGGACAGTGTCTGGTGGAATGATCAAGTATGTCTGGATTTACTATTGTAGTTCAATTTGCGGAGCACAACTTGACTAGCTAACGATCTCTTTTGTTTTGGATTTTTGTGGTTCAGAGAACTTCTCATATCCTTCCGTAGAGCAACTGGGCATAAGCCACAGCGCATTATATTTTACAGGTATTGCCATATTCTTATTCTACTACTCGTTGTTTTACTATATTCTTTGCTGCCTTTTAATGAATTAATTTATATTTTCAGGGATGGGGTTAGCGAAGGCCAGTTCTATCAGGTGCTTCTGTATGAACTTGATGCTATTCGGAAGGTGAAACAACTTTTCTGCATAAAGTTTCCCTAACTCCAAAGTTATATGTTGTTGCTCATCTGCATCTGTTGCTCAAATTTATGAGCTGTGCACTTCCCTTTTTTTCAGGCATGTGCCTCTTTGGAACCAAACTATCAGCCCCCTGTTACTTTTGTTGTGGTTCAGAAGCGTCATCACACAAGATTGTTTGCCAATAACCATTCTGACCGCAATGCGGTTGACAAGAGTGGGAATATTTTGCCTGGTAACAAACTCGGTTGGATGATTTAAGAGTGTTTGATGTTGTATATCTGTTTTGCTGAGGTGACACATGTTAATATATCATCCTTCTATATGTGCAGGTACAGTAGTGGATTCCAAAATATGTCATCCAACTGAATTTGACTTTTACCTATGCAGCCATGCTGGCATTCAGGTTGAACCCTGATCTTTTCTTCTAATAATTTGATAATATAAATATAAATTGTAGTTTTGACTATTGCTAAGCATCTTCTTATTAATGCAAAACTTGATCATAGGGCACAAGTCGGCCTGCTCACTATCATGTGCTATGGGATGAGAATGAGTTCACAGCGGATGCATTGCAGTCCCTCACAAACAATCTGTGCTACACGTAAGTCTCCATCTGTCTGATACAATTTGAATATTTGATTTGTCTTATTGCATACCGAAATTATTAAATAAGCAGTTTTAGATGTGCTGATACACTAATGCTGGATGGGATATTCATTATACTTTCACATATGATTTTGCTACGGATTATCTTCAGATGAAAAAATTGGTCCTGATGTTCTTTTAACTGAAGAATCAGGATGCTAATGCTTCTATATACTTGCAGGTATGCAAGATGCACTCGATCTGTTTCAATTGGTTAGTTAATTCTCCCTTGAAATAATTTTTGTAAACATTTTTTTTATTTGGTGTATAAATTTATAATGCAAGTAAAGTTCCTTTTCTCAACCTTCATTTTTCAAATGGACAGTGCCTCCTGCATACTATGCCCATCTAGCTGCATTTCGAGCTCGTTTCTATATGGAACCGGAGACATCGGACAGTGGTTCAATGACAAGTGGCACTATTGCTGCACGAGGTGCAGGTGCAGGTGCAGGTGCAGGTGCAAGAAGCATGCGGGGACCCAGTTCCAGTGCTGCTGTGAGACCCCTACCCGCCCTCAAGGAGAACGTCAAGCGAGTCATGTTCTACTGTTAAAGGAGTCATGAAACCTGAACTCTTTAACTTAAACTATTATCGCAATCGCTTTTGCTCTAATTGGTTGGTTGTGAAAGAATATTTGTGTATCTCATAACATTACAATTGCTTCAAAAAAACTCCCTTGTGTGTGTGAGATTGGGATTTGTATCCTGTCCTGATCCCTTGTGATCTTGAAACTCATGGAACAGCGAACCTTTAAACCTTTAATTGAATTTGGAAGGTTTCAGATGAATCTGTTGGGGAATAGCTGCTTAAGAGTAAATGTTGGCTTTTGGTTTCTTCCTCGGCTAGCTGAAAGGTCAAGGCTGAGCTGAGTTACCACTAAAGCAAGCTAATAAATGGTGCTATTGTCATTGAGAAGGGTATACAGCAAGAGGAGATGGCTATCCAGGTAAGTCCACCGTGATCTTACTTATTTATATCATGATGTGGTTTTATAGACAATGCAGCAATGATGTGTGAGCAATATACAAATTATTGACCATATCATGTCAGCCGCGTGTGTATGTATATATGTATACATATATACATATGAAGAAAAGAATGTCAAAGGAGAGATGATAAAGCGGCATTATATAATGTATTAGTTAATGTGGTACATCTTATCTTTTTAACTTAAATTTATGTAAATAATTAAAGTAGTCTTTTTGAAATCCTATTAAAATTTTTTACTAATTTAGTGACTGCTGAATTGGTGATTAAAAAGACTAAATACATAATTTAAATAATTTTCATTTTAATTTTTGGAGCAATGTGATAAATTTTTTTTTTTTTTTTTTGTAAGTCTTCAGTTTAAATTAAAATTAAATAACATTTTTTTGAAGTTCCTATAATTTTTTTACCAATTTTAACGAATGCTATTTAAATTATTTTTCATTTAACTCAGAATTATTATCGTATAGTATTTTATATAACAAAATTCTTTAAATATATGTGCAAATTACTAAAAAGAAAAATATTGATTATATAATGTTTTTAAACATATTGTTTTATTAAGTGATTATTTTTACTCGCAGAGAGTTTATTGTAAATAATAAATATCAGAATTTGTTGATTCAATAGAATGAGACTAAATAAATTATAAACTACATACATATACTGTGGTCCGCGATTGTGCAGGCTGTAGAGTTTTTGAATCTTCACCCTAAAATTATGGTAATATTGAATATTAAACAGTTTTCTTAATAAAATTTTATAAGTGAAATATAGCAAATATTTTATATATTCTAACACTAAATAAATATGATTTAAATGTATAAAGATCTTAGGATGGGTTGGGTAAGATATTTGAATAATTTTGAATACATAATAAACACATTACTGTTTTGGGGTGAATTCAAATTTTATCTTTTTTATAGTTAAAAGAGTGGTTTTCTTGCATTTTCTTTTTTTTTTTTTATTTGAATTTAGATTATAAACTGAGTTTTTTTTTTCTAACTTGTGGAAGTTGAATGAACAAAAATAAAATAACTTTGCAGTCGGTGAAGCGTAATTGTGATCATCATGAGAAGATATTGGAGGGTTAAAAAGAAAAATTCAATCCTCCAAGAAGGATTTAAGTTTCACTATATGGGCTGCTGATTACATTATTCTCCTACAAGAAGGATGCATGAAGAAATTTATTACCACAATACAGAAATAGGTACAAGATAGAAAAGAAATCAAACCATGGATGACCAAAATAGCTTTGTTAATATGTACAGAAAGTAGAGAATAAAGATGACGAAGCACCAAGAACTGAAAAGCAAGCATAAGCCTCGTAGTGGAAACGCAGGTTCCAGCTGCTCTAAATTCTCACTGTAGAAGAAATTCTAAGTTATTTAAGAGTTAGAAAATAATAACTAATATGTATTTGAGTTTTTATAGATAATTAATGAATTATACTTAATTTTTGGAACCACCACAAATTGAGTATTTCTATTACTCTCTCACTTTTCTTTTTCCCATTTCCAATCAAGTCTTACTTAAAACTAATCTATCTCTTAAAATTTTTCCCAACATATTTGCAAGTTTTAGCCAGCAAGATTAAAAAATGTTAGCATCTGGATTAAATAAAAGTGATTAAAGAAAAAGAAGATGAAAGAAAAGGAGAAATATATATGCACTTTGTTTTCTTAATGAGCTGGTTTTGGGTTTGGCTACATGCCTTGTTGATTGTTGGTTTGGAGATTCAGTTGTCTCTCTTGCTATTTGTTTAATTCCTTCTGCTGGACCTTTAGGTTCTTCTGTGTAAACTGATGCTGGTTTAGGTGTCACCAATGGTGTTTCTTGTTGTGGTTCAGTTGGTTTCGGGAGTTGAGATTCCGTCATCATCTCTGATACCTGTTGTTGGGATTCATTTGTTGTGATCGGTACCTTCTTTGCCTGCGATATGATTACCAAAGATTACGCAAATCAATATTCCGGAACATCTTGATTCAACAATGATTTGTCGAATTATTTTCTCACCAATTCTCTGAATTGAAGATTGTAAATCATTTGATTGTAACGATCTTTGGCTGCCTTCTGATCAAGATTCAACTCCCTCCAAAATCCATACATACCTCCCATGGTTAACACTTTCTTTGCATATATTTTCCATGTATAACTGCAAAGCAACAAAATCACTACATCACTCAAGTTTCTTGTCATGTTAGTGATCAAGTTTAAGCTTTTTATATTTGGTTATCACATGTAAATATAGACATTAATACAGGTATATACATACCATTCGTTGATTCGCTCAAGGCCTGCTGTTGATATGTTGTTCCAATATGAAGCATTCGTCTTGCACTTGTCGAAGAAATCTGCTATCTTATTGCTTGATTCATCGCCATTGTTCGGGTCAATATGGAAACCTGATATGCCATCAACAATAATTTCTGCTGGACCGCCTTTGTTAGTGGCAAAAGTGGGTAATCCGCAGTTCATTGCCTCAATAACTGTCAGGCCAAAAGCCTCATATAACGCAGGTTGAATGAATGCTCCTTTCGTATCTGCAATGCAACGGTAGAGTTCTCCATTTCGGTATCTGTCAGTTTGTGCTGCTATCCATCTGAACTGACCCTTAAGTTGATATTTCTGAATCGAAGCATGCATCTTTTTTATTTCTGCAATTTCCTCTCTGTCATTTGATTTGGATGGATCAAAGAATCCAGCTACAACAACAAGATTCACCAAATCTCTCAACCTTTTGTTCTTCCCATACCATTCGGTTAGTCCTGTAATGTTCTTTACTGTATCAAGTCTTGCCATTGAGAAGATAATTGGTTTTCTTCTGTCTGCAAGATATCCACTGTTGCAAAACCATAATTTTTCTCTTTAGTTAAACAATTGATTCTATGTTATCTGCAAGTAATTGAGACTGTACTTACATGTGCTCATTGTTGTCTTCTCTACTATAGAGTAACTCTTCAATGGCAGGATGGAAGGAGGTTAAACGCTTTTGTTTCTTGGTGTAAGGGAAATAGACAGATTGATCAGCACCTGGAGCAACAATGTTGAACTTTGGATCAAACACGTTGATGCCTGAGGCCACTCGGCAAAGACCAGGCATCGTAAATGCTGTATGGCTTTCATATTGTCCTGGCTTGTCCTTACTGAGCAATACAACAGATAGTTGTTGCATATATTAGGCCTATACGAAAAGGTGGTTGGTTAACTAATTTCGGTGAATTGAAAAAACAAACCTTCCGGCAATTTCTTGGTATGTGCTGGTTATGACGAAGTCAGCTGCATTCATGGCGAGTAAATCAGCATTGAATTGACATGAAAAGTGGTATTTCGTGTCTAATTCCTTCCATTTCACATCTGAGTTTTCGTACTTTGTCTTCTCCAAAGCATGAGCTATAGTTCCCTGGATTCAAATCCACAGATGGTGATGAATGTAAAGCTGAGTGTTACTAAAGTAGAAATACTATACTAAAGTGAAGAAGATAATTGACAGAACCTGAGTTATTCCAAGCTTGGAAGCCACTAGAGATGCCACGAGATTTCCATCACTGTAGTTTCCAATTACGAGATTAGGTTTACATTCCATGTATTCAAGCACCTTACTAATTGTATCGTGAGCAAATCTCTCAAGATATGGGTAAATATCGAAACGGGAAACCCATTGGCGAACAATTCCTTTATCTGTCCTGAATGGAATCCTAAGAATGTGAGAATGCTTAGTGTTGGCAATAGGTTCCAACTCTTGATTGCACTTTGTCCCTCTAGCATCTGGTATAAGCCTTGTTATCTGATCATACAAAATTTACATATAATTCTTTGATATATATTCTTTTCTGGTATAAGTCTTAATTCTTCTATCCTCAAAACAGCTTACCACAAGAATATGAGGCTTCACACTCAAACCTTGCTGCTTAATTCTGAGAACCAGTTCTTCCTCTAATGCTCTTACTTGATCAAGAATGTAAACTACCTGCATACATGTAATGAACATGTAATAAACTGAAACAAGAAAGAAAAAAGGAAAAAGTAAATCGTTCATGCACTAACTTGGCCTCCGGTATCGGGTAATCCAAGTACATCTGCCTGACCAAAGTAGCCATGAGGAGAGAAGATTACAATGTTGAAAATGGTGGGAAGCCTGGCAATTAGATTAGCTAGCTTTGCAGGGTCTGGCGCTTGTAATACATCAGAAAGTATATTCATTGTTTCTTTTGTTCTTTCTGCAGTATCTCCCCATCCTTTCTCAAACCCTAGCTCTTTTAACCTAAAACCAACCTCTTAGTCAATCTTAATCCCCAAGTAATTAAAACCCACATAAGAAAAATTCAATGACTCATTACCTGTGCTCAAAATCCTGATATACTGCGTCTTTCGGCTGAGCTGACACAATCCCTTCAGCCATTACTAGTGCTTTTTGGAGCTTTTTTAGGCTGTTTATATTTTCTTTGATCATCAAATTCTGTCATACAAAAGTATTCTTGATTACTTGCCAACCAAGATTTTGTGATTTATGAGTAGTGACAGATTCAGAAATTAGTATATTGAGAAGAATATAATGTAATGTATAGATGAATGTGATAAAGCTGACCTCCCCTTGATGATTAAGGCCCTGTAAATAGTTGAACAGAGACACAGCAGTGTGAAGGTTTGTGGAAATGACCTTTGAGATGAAATTAAGTCCATCTCCAATGGAAGAAGGTAGAGTGAGTTTAGGAGTAGAGAAGTCAATGCTTCCAAAATCTATTTCCAAACAATTCTCATCATTTGCCCTGCATTCATAAACACTGACCAATTATAATTTGTCTTGTTTTTTTTTTTTTTTTTTATATAAAATAAACCATCTGGGTTGACAGTGAACAGAGCTGGAAGAGATGATTTTTGGCTGACCAAATTTGGAACTTCAGAAATCAAGTAGAATATCTGAATCATGAACACAATCATACAAAATAAAGAGTAAAAGAAGAAAATACAGAAGATTTATGTGGTTCGACAATAACACCTACTTCCACGGACAAGATCTAGAAAAAATTTTTCATTATGATGAAAAATAAAAATACAACTACTAATAAAATTGCAAATTTTAATATACCAAAAAATACTATAGTTTTTTTAAACACTACTAAACTAGTATTCAGAATACTAGTCAAAACAAAAATTAAACAACAACAACAAAAACTTATAAGCGAATCTTTTGTTTATTCACGTTATATTTTTATGCAAACAATCATGCTTATATATTAATTTGAAGAGAAATTTGAGGATATAGATACCAGTTTTCATCAAAAATCATGTCCTTGAACTTCAAATATTGGGAAGAAGTGATGGAATCAACAGCTAAATCTTCAGTGTTAACTTTAACGAATTCCCAGTAACCAGGACTTGGTCTAACAGCAAATGCAACTAACGGCGGTACTACGGCTGCCTCCTGCAAACCCAATTGTTTTCATATGAAAAAAAATGGAGAAGGAAAAAAAAAAAAAAAGAAGAAGAGAAAAAATTTGAGAAAGAAACCTGAGTGCATGATAATACGTAACCAAACAGTCCCTCAAGGATCTTCTCTCTTTCATGTTTGTCATCAATGCATTTCTTCAATTCAATCATCAAATCTTGACGTTTCATTAATCTTTTCCCTTCTGCAACAAATCTTTTTGGATTTTCCCAATAAAATGTTAGACACCCAGAAGAAAAAACTTTGGCCAAAATACACGTACATACATGTATGTAATATACAATATATAAACTATTAGACATCTTTATATATTATGTTGCACTGTGTGGATAATACCCAGAAAATACTTTCCCTAATGCAATATCTATGCAAGTAGATAAAGGCATAGATAAATACTATCTCACCTCACATGATGCATATGTGAGCACATATAAATAATTAATTAAATAAACTATAAGATAGAAAGACAGAATTGTTATGTTAAGAAGAATTGTTTAGTGATTATATTATTATAAATTTTGTATTTGTTCGACGTAGAATTGTATCCCTTTAATTTCTATGATGTTTGTGTTTGGCGTATAAATTATTAAAAAAAAATTCATTTTTACTTTTGTTGATTAGAAGACCAATTTCTTGTGTATTTATGTTAAATTTTCTACTTGTTTTGCTTGTAATTTCAAAGTTCACATGGGTGAGAAAGAAAATGCATGCTGTTTCTATCAGAAGATTACTACTTAAACCATCTTTTAAGTTTTGATAAGGATATATATATATATATATATATGTATATATAAAGCTCATATGGTTGTCTCATATAATTACTACGTAACTAATATACGTATGCATATGTGTGTGTGTGTGTATATATATATATATATATATATATACCTGGCAAAGCATCTCTTAATATGATAGCGTCCCTGCTTCAAGGCATCAGGCATGCTTTCTGCAATTGTGTCTAATCGTTTGAGAGCAACTGAAGCCATTGAAGCCAAAACTTGAGAATTGAATTATTTACAATTTGACCAAGAAATGGGTTCTGTGTTAGAAATGCGTTCCTTTAATGTATATATATATATATGTATATGTATATGTATATGTATACATATCTGGGAAAATTAGTACAAGATTGAATGAGAGATGATCCAAGAATGAAGAAAATTCCTTGGTAGCATTTGTAGGAAAAGAAAGGAACCTTGGATTGCGAAAAGCAAGTTCAGATATATATATATATATATACATATGTATATGTATTAACCCTTTTTCTCACCTCACAAATACTATAAATTATGAATTACTGTAACGATATAATTTATTAATATGCTACTCTGTTTTCTGCTTCTCTTTGTGCTTTTCTTCACATCTAAACTTACACAGAAACGTGCACAGATATCTTTTACCTCTTCCTTTCTTTTTTGTTTTTTTCCCCCATAATTATACTTGGCAGACATGAACATGGTGGGCTTAGTTTTAGGAATATTTTTTATGTGATTTTTTTTTTTTTTTCTTTGAATAAGAGATGAAGTATGACTCAAACCTAATGAAAATATATACAATACTATCTAAATGCGTTAAACTACTGCAAGAATTTTGAACGATAAATTACAGTTATAAATTATAAATTTTTGGTAATATTTCATAACATAAGTAATAACAAATACACTACTTTGAACTGAAGGTAAGCTGTTTATTGGGTTATCAAATGATACAGTAAAAAAAAAAAAAAAAAGGTATTCTAGTAAGAGGGAGGAATAGATATCTTTTAAACAGGTAAACTCTGTATCCCCATTTTACCAATTAATTGGTTTAGTTTTGTTATTGGATAACAAAACAAGATGATTAGAAATCTTTTGTTTTTCAAATCATTCGCCTGTTTTGATTTTGAAAAGAACTAAACGTTATTGACTCATTTAAAAAATTAATAATCCCCTCGTGAGAAAAGCCCTTCTCCTATTAGGCACTAATTTAGTTTTAACATTAAATTACATTGGGTAATCATTTAAATTATAAACAAAAATTGTAATACTCGGACTCGAAATAAATTTTTTATTTTTTAATTATTAATTTAAAATAATTGATTAATTTATTTTATTTTTATTTAAGTAAAATTTTGAGAAAAAATGAATTAAGAATTAAATTAAAAATAATTTTGAAAAAAAAAAAGTAAAAATTTGAGTTATAGAGGTGTTTTTGAAAGAAAAATTGGAAACAACAGATTAAAGAGCAAATAGAAAGTTCAGCCACGTAGAACTACCAAATCAGTAGTCTCGATGAATCGGAGCGCGCCACATAGCAAGGTGCGCTGACGTCGGTGCCACGCAGGAAGCCACGCTGATGATCAGGGTGCCCCACGATTGAACGGCCCAGGATTGGGCCCGTGTGCATGGACGAACAAGAACTGTTTCCTCTTTTGGCGCAATCGAACGGTCGAAATTAATCGCGATAAATGGTACAGATTCGTTTTCTCCTTATGAGCGATCGGATGGACGAGATCGATCGGATGGACAACTTAGATCAACGCGAGATAGTTATAAATACTTTACCTCACACAGAAACCTAAACCCCAGCCTCCAGCCCCCGCCGGAGAAAAAGAACTAGACGTTAGAGAAAGAGGCTGATTGCCGACCGTCGCCGCACCGGAGTTACCACTGACCACCAAAAAAGGTAAAAATTATCCATACCTGCTCGGAATTCGATTCTAAGTACTTCTGTAACCAAATCGGAGCAAGAAGGATGGCAGATGAGTCAAAAATCGTGGGCAAAGTCTGACGGAGTCGCGGCGGCTAAAACCCTAAAATCCCTCCGATGAGCCCTTTTCCGATTCCTATTTCATGTAATTTTTCGATTATTGTATTCACCGTCTTTTCTGTATAAGGTAGCCGAAGAAAGAACCTCAACCGTAAAGGAGGACCGGTGCAGCCGTCACACCCGAAGGTCTCCTCGGCCGGTAGGTTCGGTTTTTTGCAAATTTTTCGGCCAACCGAAGCCCCTAATGTGTTTTCTTACAGGGATACGACCAAAGTCGGCTAAAACTGGTAAAAATCGGCTAAAATTGACTAGGTCGAGGTGAATCGCTGCTGTGGGCGCTGGAGCATGGCGGCACCGCCATGTCAGAACTCTAAAATTGGCCGGAATGAGTTTTGGACACTGATTTCAGATTTTTTAGAGTATTTTTAGACATGTGACGAGTGTTTTGAATTTCACATAAAAAATTCAAGGAACCTAGTACTGTTAGGAGGCATAGTAGACCACTCAACGTCTTGAAACATTGATCCGGGTAAAGATCTCTCACCATATTCTCCGTTTCAATATATTGAGACTTAACAATGTATAATTTTGTATTTTTATGAAAAATTAGAAAATTCTAAAAATAATTACAGGTTACTAGTGGAGCCAGAACTAGTTAATTCACAATTGTCTTGATTTTCTGTTTATTTTCCTGTACTATCTTACTTGCTTGATTTTCGTGTAGCATATAATTTTAATTTATAGTTCAATAGTCTTATCAACTTGTCTGGTTATTTTGGTAATATACCGTCAGTATAAATGTAGTTTAATTGATATATGAATGTGATATGAGATATTAGTATGAGTTTGTTGGTTGTTTGTTGATTAAAATCTGTACATGAAAGACTTGCTGGTTATCCAGGGACAGGACGGACTGGCCCGGTACATAAGAAACTCTACCGTGAATGTTATCTCAGTCGGACAGGCCTGAGAAGTCCCTTATCAGAATGGTTTGGGAGATATAATTCACTTTCATACCGGACGGGGTATCGAGGTGATGAATATTTAGCGCCCATTACCGGACAGGGTATGGGAATGACCGGTCAATTATAAAATTAGATATTGGGTTCACGTGTAGGGAGAATACCCCTATGGACCCCCAGGAGTACCGGTAAGTAGGTAAGAAAGGAAAGTTATTATTTCTCGTTCTCTTATGCATGAAAATGAAAAGTGATATGGATATGAGTCTTTATAGGTTGTCTTTAGAATACTCGTTATGGTAAGTATTAAACAAATATTTTCAAGTTTAAATGTATTTAAATAAAGCAATGGTTCGATTAGTTATTTTTCTAAATTTTTTACCAATTTTTAGTTTTTCGTACCTGTGATTAGTGTGATATTCTTACTAGACTAGTATAACTTACTCTTTCATTAACTATTTTAGATCAAGAGAACCAAGATCCAGATCCTAATTAGCAAAAGGGTTGTGAGAAGTTCACTATTCGGACTCCCTTTAAGTGCTAGTGAAAGTTGTCCTATGATGGTTAGTTATTCGCTTTTCGTTTTATTTTTTTAATTTCTGTTTGTCTTTTAGAATGGACATTCTCGTAACCCCATTGGACATTCAAAATTATTGTGTAAGGAACGTAAACCCTAACTCTATTAATCGTTTCCGCATTTAATTCATGAATTCATTTTTCTTTAAGTTCTGGGCCTCTACAGTTGGTATCAGAGTCGCGTTCCTCGTAACTATTCCTTACACAAAGACCTAAAAATACCAAATACAAACTATCGCTCAACCTTTTCTTGTGAAATGCAGGCATAAAAAAATGAGAAGAGGAAGACCCCCATTAAATCAAGCAGCTTAGGATGGCTCATTTCGAGAGAATGTTGACCGACTCTTTGAGATGCTGGAGAGACTCATCTCTACCCAGCAGCCCGAAAGGAAAGGAGGGAGCTGTCTGACACTCTCCCGCTTCCATAATTTGAGCCACCCTTACAACGGAAAGATCTGAAGCCACCCCAGTACAACCCTGCTCCTCCACCATACCATCCGGCATGACAGTACAATCTGATGCCTCCATTGCATCATCCAACACCACCACAGTACAACTTGATGCCTCCACCGTAACATTCGATACCACCATAGGACCACCCGATCCCTCCCCAACACGATTCAGTTCCTCTTTCATGGGACCCAGTTCCACCTATGATGAACCCAAACTACATTGAAAGGTACAAAAGACTAAACACATCTACCTTTATAGGTGCATCCTCTTTTGAAGAGGCCGAGTATTGGTTAGCTGAGACAAAAAAGACCTTCGCGACTCTTTGGGTGGTTTCTGAAAAGAAGGTTGTACTTGCCACCTACATGCATGTGGGAGAGGCAGGCCATTGGTGGCAGCTCAAGTAGGCCACCCTACCAGGTCCAGTCACTTAGGAATAGTTCCTGATGACCTTCAATACAGAGTACCTACCAAAGTACCTCCGATATTTGAAGGAGATGAAGTTTGCACACCTAGTACAGAGTGAGATGACTGTGTTGTAGTAGACTCAAAGGTTCCTAAAGTTGGACTGATTTTCCCCTAAGAGCATGATGAATGAGGGCAGGAAGGTAAAGAAGTTCGAGTGGGGCCTCCGCCATGAGATCATACAACAACTGTACGTATTTGAGCTTAGTACCTACTCAGCTGTTCTGGCCAAGGCACAACTAATAGAGAGGAACCTTCGCATCTTTCTTCCAGCAGTGGAGAATCCCAGACCCTTGGTTTTACACCACAGACCAGCACCCACTGTACCGGTTTAATAGAACAAAAAGTCTAGGCCAGTGACTCAGACTCCTCCTCAGGCTCTGCTAACAAGACATTGTAGGATTTGCAGCATTGTAGTAAGAATCATGGAGACAGACCCTGTTATCGTCTCAATAATACTTGTCGTATATATGAGAGTACCCAACATTACGCGGGAGAGTGCCCATAGAATCAGAACCAGGTCTGACCTCCTATTCAAGGCAGAGCTTACAACTTAACTCAGCAAGATGTTAAAGCCAACTAGGATGTGATACAGGGCAAACTTAAGAAAGAAGTTTGCATTCAAGAGATCTCAATTGTTCTAGACTTCTTGGATGTATTTCTTGATGAACTATCCGGACTACTAGTAGACAAGAAAGTTAAGTTCACCATAAATCTTCAGTCTAGCACCCAACCTATTTCTGTTGCCCCTTACCGAATGAGGCGTGTTGAAATAGACGAACTAAGAAAAGATAGTGGGTTCATCCGATATCATGTATCTCTTTGGGGTACTGAAGTCACAGTTGCAAGGAAAGGAGATGAGACGTTATGATTGTGTATTGACTACAAGCGATTGAACCAAGTCACGATTAAGAATAAGTACCCCATCCCCAGAATTGATGACCTTTTTTACTAGTTGGAGGGTGCTCAGGTCTTCTCCAAAATAGATTTGCGTTCGGATTACCACTAGATAAAGATCAGGGCAGAGGACATTCTCAAAACAGTTTTCTGAACCAGGTACAAATGTTATGAGTTCTTAATCATGTCCTTTAAACTAGTCAACGTATCAACCATTTTTATAGACTTGATGAATAGGATTTTGAGACAATTCTTGGATCAGTTCATCATTGTGTTTATCGATGATATCCTATTCTATTTATAGACTCAGGTTTTGCAAGTTTTAAGGGAGAAGAAACTGTATGCAAAATTGAGCAAGTGTGGATTCTAACTTGAATAGTTCTAGGACACATCATATCAAGGGATAGAGTATTAGTGAACACCGAAAAAGTTCAAACAGTGTTTGGATGGGAGAAATTAACTTCAGTTAAGGAGATTCGTAGCTTTTTAGAAATAATAGGTTATTACCGCAAGTTTATAGAAAGATTTTTCAGTCTAACCGCTCATTTGACCCAACTCACAAAGAAGAACATTAAGTTTGAATGGAACGTGGACTACAAAAAAAGCTTTACAAAGCTCAAGAAATGGTTGACTTCTTCACCTGTATTGGCCTTATCGAGTAAGACAGGTAGATATACAGTGTACAGTGATGCCTCACACTTGGGGTTAGGTTGTGTTCTGATGCAGTATGACAAAGTCATAACCTATGGGTGTAGGCAATTGAAGAGTCATGAGAAAAATTAACCCACCCATGACTTGAAACTTGCCACCATTACCCACGTCTTGAAGACCTGGCGCTACTACCTGTATGGGGAGATTTTTAAGATTTTTACTGACCATAAGAACTTGAAGTATATATTCACTTAGAAGGATCTGAACATGTGTAAGAGGTGTTGGATAGAGCTCCTCAAGGATTATGATTGTAATATTTTGTATCACCCGGGTAAGGATAATGTAGTAACTGACGCGTTCAGTAGAAAAAGTGCAGGTATGTTAGCTCACATAATAGTTTTTTAATGTAGGGTAATAGGAGCCACACAACAGATACAATTTTAGGATTTAAAGAGAGTTGTATGTTTGGCCCACCTGGCTGTCCAACCTGAACTGATCCAAAGAATAAGAGAAGCCAAATTAACTGATTCCACCATAGCCACCCTCAAGAAAGATGCAAAATAGGGAGTACATTCAAAATTTCGAGTCTCTACCAATAGATTGCTCAGGTTTTAGGATAAAGTTTGTGTTCCTGATGACAGTGAACTAAAAAGGGACATAATGGCAGAGGCTCACAACTCCAAGTTCGCCATACATCCCGAAAGTATTAAAATGTATCAAAGTATACAACTCTAGTTTTGGTGAAGCAGAATGAAAAGAGAGATAGCCGACTTTGTTTCTAAGTATCTAATGTGCCAACAGGTTAAGGCATAGTATCAACGCCTAGACGGGTTATTTTAGCCTTTACCGATCCTGAAGTAGAAGTATGAACATATCACAATAGATTTCGTAATAGGGTTGCCTAAGGCATGCTCAGGACATGATACTATTTGGGTAATTATCGATCGACTCACCAAGTATTCTCACTTTTTAGTTATCAAGATGACTGACCCTTTGGACAATGTAGTAAGAATGTATATCCGAAAGATAATCGAGTTACATAGAGTTCTAGTGATAATGGTATCCGATAGAGACCCCAGGTTCACATTTCGATTTTGATCTTGTTTTCAGCAATCCATGGGGATGAAACTGTCCCTTAGCACCATATTCTATCCTCAAATCAATAGAAAGTCAGAGAGGATGATTCGGACATTGGGGGATATGCTCCGAGCTTGTGTTCTAGATTTCGAGGGCCATTGGGGTGATCACCAACCTCTGATAGAGTTCGCCTTCAATAACAGCTACCAGAAAAATATCGACATGACTCCGTACGAGGTATTGCATAGTCATCTATGCAGATCGCTAATCTGTTGGGAAGAGGTGGGTGATAAAAAATTATTCGGTCCAAATCTTGTGGAGGAGACTATAGCCAAGATAGTTAAGATCAGGGAGAACGTACAAACAACTCAAAGCAGACAGAAAAGTTATGCGGACTCTTAGAGGAGGGATTTAGAATTTGAGAAAGGTGACCGAGTGTTTCTTAAGGTCATTCCTTTTAAAGAGATCAGTAGGTTTGGTAAAAAGAGAAGATTAAATCCCTGATTCATCAGATCATTTGAGATCTTAGACCGGATTGGTATGATTGCCTACAAACTGGCACTACCTCCAGAGCTATCTAGAATTCATAATGTGTTCCATGTATCTATGCTATGCAAGTACAACATAAACCCTTCACACATCTTGTCCCATGAGCCTTTCTTACTCCATGAGGATCTATCATATGAGGAGGTACCGGTAGGCATTGTACAGTATTTCGTAACTGAGAAATTCCATTCATCAAGATCCTATGGCAGAACCATACATATGAATAGACCACTTGGGTACTGAAATCAAGGTTCAAGGCCCAGTACCCTCAGTTGTTCGACTGAGTGAGAGAGTAGCGAATTTGAGAGGCCAAATTTTCTTAAGAAGATGAAAGTTGTAATACTGGGCCCAAAAAATGATCTGAGATAAATTTTTTATTCTTTAATTATTATTTTAAAATAATTAATTACTTTATTTTATTTTTATTTAAGTAAAATTTTGAGAAAAAATGAATTAAGAACGAGATTGAAAATAATTTTGAAAAAACTGGGTGAAAATTAGAGTTCTTGGGTGTTTTTGAAAGAAAAATTAGAAACAGAGAGTAAAAATATAAATAGAAAGTTCAGCCACGTAGAATCGCTCAGTCAGCGGCCTCGACGAACCAAAATGCGCCGCGTGGCAAAGTTCGTTGACATCGGTACCATGTGGGAGGCCACGCTGGCGATCCGTGTGCCCCCCATCAGATGACCCATGATCGATCCCGCACGCGTCGTCGACCCGAATCTTTTTTTCCACTAAAGGTGATCGGACAGTCGAGATTAATTGTGATGAACAGTCCATATTCATTTCTTACTTAGTCATGATCGTACGGATAAGATCGATCATGATGGACGATTCAGATCAAATTGAGATGGTTATAAATACTTCACATCACATGAAAGCATAAACCTTAGCCGCCAGCCCTCGCCGGAGAAGAAGAACCAGATGTTAGAAAAGGAGGTCGACCGTCGACCGCCAACCACCAGAAAAGGTAAAAATTCTCTCTACCCACTCAAAATTCAATTTTGAGTACCCCTGCGTTCAGATCAGAGCAAGAGGGACGATAAGTGAGCCGAAATTGTGGGCAAAGCCAGAGGGAGTTGCTGCGGCTAAAATTCTAAAATTCCTCCGATAAGCCCATTTCTAAGTTCCCATTTCACAGAATTTTTTGATCATTGTGTTCACCGTTCTTTTTTGTGCAGGATAACCAAAGAAAGAACCTCAGCCGCGAACGAGGACTGACGAAGCCGCTGCACTTGGAGGGTCCCCCCCCCCCCCCCCGCCGGTAGGTTCGGTGTTTTTATGATTTTTTGGCCAACCGAGGCCCCTGACGTATTTTTCTACAGGGATACGGCCAAAACCCACCAAAATCGAACAGACCGAGGCGAATTACTACCGTGGGCGACGGAGTCGACGCTGTGCTAGAACCCCAATTTTGGCCGAAATGAGTTTTGAACATTGATTTTGGATTTTTTGGGATATTTTTAGGCATGTAACGAATATTTTGGATTTCGCAGGAAAAATTCAAGGAATTCAATACCGTTAGGAGGCTTAGTAGATAGTTTAACATCTTGAAATATTGATCCGAGTAAGGATCCATCACCCTATTCTCCGTTATAATAAATTGAGGCTTAACGATATATAATTTTATATTTTTGGAAAAAATTAGAAAATTTTAAAAATAATTTCAGGTTGCTAGTGGAGACAGAACCAGTTAGTTCACAATTGTCTTAATTTTCTCTTTATTTTCCTGTACTGTCCTACTTTCTTGATTTTCGTATAACACATATTCTTAATTTATAGTTCAATAGTCTTATCAATTTATCTGATTATTTTGGTTATATACCGTCAGCATGAATACAATTTAATTGATATGTGAATTTGATATGAGATATTGGTATGAGTTTGTTGGTTGTTTGCTGATGAAAATCTGTATATGAAAGACTTGCTGGTTACCTAAGGAAAGGGCATACGGGCTCAATACATAAAGAACCCTACCGTGAACGTTACCTTAGTCAAATAAAGATAGAAAATGACTTACCAGAAAAGTTTGGAAGATATAATTTACCCTTATACCGGACGGGGTATCGAGGTGACAGAATATTTGGCGCCTAATACCGGACGAGGTATGGGACGACCAGTCAATTTTAAAATTAGATATTGGGTTCATGAGTAGGGGGGACATCCCTATGGACCCTCAGAGGTACCAGTAAATAGGTAAGAAAGAAATGTTATTGTTTCTCATTCTCTTATGTGTGAAAGTGAAAAGTAATATGGATGTGGGTCTTCATAAGCTGTCTTTAGAAAACTCATTATGGTAACTATTAAATAAATGTCTTCAAGTTTAAATGTATTTAAATAAAGCAAGGGCTCCATTAGTTGTTTTTCTGGTTTTTTTACCAATTTTTAATTTTTCGTATCTGTGATTAGTGTGATATTCTTACTGGGTTAGTGTAGTTCATCATTTCATTAATTATTTCATATCAAGATGACTAAAATTTAGATCTTGATCAACAATAGGGTTGTAAGTAGTTCATTATTCGAACTCCCTTCAAATGCTAGTGAAGGTTTTTTTAGGATGGTTAGTTATTCGCTTTTCATTTTATTTTTTTAATTTTCATTTGTCTTTTAAAATTGACATTCTTGTAACTCTATTAGGCATTATTGTGTAAGGAATGTAAACCCTAACTCTATTAATACTTTCGCATTTAATTCATAAATTTATTTTTTTTAAGCTCCGAGCCTTTACAAAAGTTCGTTGTTGTTTGTTTCTCTCTAATTAAGACATATAGGTTTATTCATTTTTTCACGCGATACAACTTTGAATTAAACTTTGAATTCAATTCATTTTTTTCCGCACCGAGAATTCGAACAAGGATTTGTACCCATCCAGAAAAAAATATGTTATCTGAATTCTCTATTGATATGACACACTATTTTTTTCTAAAATATAAATAATTAGTAACATTTAATATAATATAGTGGTAACAAATTATAGATCATTGGTTATATTTCATAACATATGTGGTAACATGCCTTAGAAAATATGATAACAAGTTATAATAATTTGATAGTATATTCTATAGCTAAATATAGATAATTGGTAACATTTCAAAGCATATCACTGTATAGTAAATGTTTTAACAAAAATATAGGCTCTTGATAATATTTTTATAATATACAAAAAAATGAAGTATATTTTTTGATAACATTTTGGACATATCTAATAGTAAAATACAAACTATTAGTAACTAAATTCTTAATCCATTACATGGTGCAAATCAATGAGTCTTAACAATTAAAAATTCTATTACTTCATAAATATATACAATTATATTTTGCAAATTTTATTGGTCAAACATATTTTTTCTTTAGTTTTGATCAGTTCATAAATTTTTTTTGTCTTGTTTTTTATTAGCATGATCACTTCACACCATGAGAAACATGTAAAATATAATTATATATACCGATATATAAGAAAATATAAGCCCTTTGGAGTGTTAAGATATAAATAAATGGTAATGAATATAGACAGTTAGTAACATTGGCCCAAGTTATGGTGACAAATAAGTGGTGCCATTTTACATCATATAGAAAGTTGACAACATTTCATACCAAATGTGGTAACATAAATAAAAACTTGGCACCATTACATATATGATGAACAAATATATAATTTTAGTAACGTTAGACCATAAGTGATAAAAAAAATTATAAATTCTTAATATTAGTGTGATGTATGATATAGAAATATAGACATTTAGTAACATCTCATAGAATATATTTTTTTTCAAGCATAACATTTCATAGGATGTTCAAAAATAATATATTGACACTTTGCATTATTTCATAAAATGTGACATATCATTTAATTGGTTAGTTTAATAATTATAACTAGATTGAATTACGAATTATTTTCATGTTATTATATCTTTGCTATTAGAATTTAATGTATTATACAATATATAATTACCATTTTGCTAAAATTTTGTATTAAAAACTACAATTTTGTGATAAAAAACTACCATATTATTAGAACAGGTCGGTTTATTGTCGATGAAATTGGTATTCATCCATGGTTCTTTATATGAATTTTTAATTAAATATTATAAATCCTACATCCTCTTGTAATAACAAATATTGAAGAACAAACAATGTTAATACTTATGAAAATATAGAAGAAAATAAATAACTTATTATGTGTAGTTTTTTTTTTCTTTTTAATCCCTTTAATTAATGAATACTAGCGTAATACCCGGGCCCGAAAAGCGGCTTGGGATAAACTTTTCTTATGAAATTATTTTATTAAAATAATTAATTAATTTATTTTAGTTTTCTTTTATTGAATTTTTGATAAAAAATGAATTGGGAATGAGATTGAAAATAATTTTAGAGAAAAATGATGAAAATTTGAGTTTGGGGTTGTTTTTAAAAGAAAAATTAGAAAGAAGAGGGTCAAAGTGCAAAAAAAAATTCGGCCACATAGGACGACCTAGTCAGTAGCTCCGACGAACCAGAGGACACCGCATGTCAAAACACGCTGACGTCGGCGCCATGCGGGAGGCCACGTGGGCGATCCACGTGCCCAACAATCTGATGGCCCAGGTTCAACCTCGCATGCGTAAACGACTCAGATGCGTTCCCTCTTGAGGCACGATCAGACAGACGAGATCAATCGCGATGAACAGTGTAGATTCGTTCCTACTTTATGCACGATTAGACGGACGAGATCAATCATGATCAACGGCCCAAATCGATGCGGGATAGGTATAAATACCTCGCGTCGCAGGGGAACCCAAACCCTAGTTGTCAGCCTCCGACGGAGAAGAAAAACCAGGCACCGGATAAGAAGATCGACCGCCGACTGTCGCCGCACTAGAGTCACTGCCGACCACCAAAAAAGGTAAATTTTTTCCTTACCTGCTCGGAATTTGATTATGAGCATTCATGTGGCCATATCGGAGCAAGAGGGTTGGTGGGTGAGCTGAAAATCGCGGGCAAAATCCGACAGAGCCAATGCGGGCAAAACAAAAAAATTTCTCTAATAAGTCCCTTCCCGCTTCTCGTTTCACGCAATTTTTCGATTATCGTGTTTACCCTCCTTTTTTGTGAAGGTTAATAAAAGAAGGAACCCCAATCATGAAGGAGAACCAGTAAAGCCATCGCACCTGGAGAACTCCTTGCTAATAGGTTCGATATTTTGTGATTTTTCGACCAACTGAGGTCCCCTAACATGTTTTTTCATAGAGATACGTGTAAAACTGGTCTAAAATCGACAAGGCGAGGCAAACTGCCATCATGGGTGGTGGAGCTAGCGCCGGAGGATGGCAGCATCGCCGTGCCAGAATCCCAAAATTGACCAAAAAAAGTATTGAACATCAATTTTATATTTTTGGGGTATTTTTAGGTACGTGATGAGTGTTTTGAATTTCGCAGAAAAAATTCAGAAAATCTGGTACTCGTTAGGAGGCGTGATAGACAGCGCAACGTCTTGAAATACCGATCCAGGTAAGAATCCTCCTTATTTTTCGTTACGGTAAATTGAGGCCTAATGATATATAATTTTGTATTTTTGTGAAAAATTAGAAAGCCCTAAAAATAAGTACATATCATTAGTGGAGCCAAAACCGGTTAGTTTACAATTGTACTAATTTTCTCTTTATTGTTTTGTACTATCCTCCTTGCTTGTTATCGTATTGTGCATGTTATTTATTTATAATTTTAATGGTTTTATTAATTTATCTGATTTACTCGGTTATCTGGTTACTCGATCTCTTGTTATGATAAGTTACATCATCTGCATAAACGTAGTCTAATTGATATATAAATATAAGATGAGATATTGGTATGCGTTTATTGGTTGTTTTATTAGTGGAAATCTTTATGGAAAAGACTTACTGGGTACTCAGGGAAAGGGCGGACGGGTCTAATACATATGTAACCCTACCGTGAACATTACCTCAGTCAAACAAGGCTGAGAAGTTCCTTACTGGAAAGATTCGGGAGATATGGCTCACCATCATATCGGACGAGGTATTGAGCTGATGGAATATTTGGCACCCACAACCGGACGGGGTATGAGGATGGCCGGTTAATTATTTAAAATTAAATATTTGATTCACGAGTAGGGGGACATGACATCCCTATGGACCCCTAGGAGTACCAGTAAGCAAGTAAGAAAGAAAAATTTTCATTTATTGTTCTTTTATGCATGAAAATGGAAAGTGTTATGGATATAGGTCTTCATAGGTTATTTTTTTAAAAACTTGTAACAGTAAGTATCAAACAAACGTTTTTAAGTTAAATGTATTTAATTAAAGTAAGAACTCTATTAATTATTTTTCTGATTTTTATCTATCTTCAATTTTTCGTATCTGTTATTAGTATAATATTCTTAGTGGGTTAGTGTAACTCACCCTTTCATTAACTATTTCATATCAAGAAGACTAAGATCCAGATCCCGATCAGTAAGAGAGTTGTGAGTAGTTCACCACCTGGACCCCCTTCAAGTACTAGTGAAGGTTGTTCTATGATACTTATTTATATATTTTTTTCTTTAATTACCGTTTGTCTTTTAGAAGAGACATTCCCGTACTTCGATTGGGCATTCTAAATTGCTGTATAAGGAATGTAAACCCTAACTCTATTATTTACTTTCGTATTTAAATTATAAATTCATTTCCTTTAAGGTTTAGGGTTTTTACAGTTGGTATCAAAGCTACATTCCTCGGAACCATTTCTTATAGAAAGACTTAAAAATACTAAATATAAACTATTGCTCAACCCTCCCTTTTGAAATGTAGGTATAAGGATATGAGGAGAGGAAGACCCCCACTAAATCGAGCAGCCCATGATAGTTCTCTTCGAGATGATGTTGGCTGACTCTTTAAGATGCTGAAGAGGCTCATCTCTGCCCAGCATGCCCGGGAAGAAAGGAGGGAGCTTCCTGAGCCTCCTTCACTGCCACAGTTTGAGCCACCCTTACAGCGGGAAGATTCGGAGCCACCCTGGTACAATTATGCTCCTCCACCGTACCATCCGACACTGCCGCAGTACAATTCGGTGCATCCACTGTATTATCTAGTATCACCACAGTACAATCTAGTGCTTCCACAGTATCATCCAGCACCGCCACAGGGCTGCCTGATCCCTCCCCAGTATAATTCAGTCCCTCTTTCATGGGACTTAGTTCTACCCATGATAGACCCAAGCTACATAGAAAGGTACAAAAGACTAAACTCATATACCTTTATAGGGATGTCCTCTTTTGAAGAGGCCAAGTATTAGTTAGCTGAGATAGAGAAGACCTTCGCGACTCTTGGGGTGGTTTCCGAACAGAAAGTTGTATTTGCCACCTACATGCTTCGAGGAGAGGCAGGTCACTGGTAGTAGCTCAAGTAGGCTACCCTGCCTGTTTTAGTCACTTGGAAATAGTTCTTAATAGTCTTTAATGCAGAGTACATCCCAGAGCACCTTCGATATTTGAAAAAAATGGAGTTTGCATACCTAGTTTAGGGTGATGTGACTATGTCAGAGTATGCTCAAGATTCATAGAGTTGGGTCGGTATTTCCTTAAAAGCATAATGAATGAAGGTAGGAAAGTAAAAAATTTCGAGTGAGGCCTCCGTCTTGAGATTATACCATAGATCTATGTATTGGAGCTTAATAGTTAGCATTCTCGCCAAGGCATAGGTAGTGAAGAGGAACCTTCGCATCTTTCCTCCAGCAGTGGGGAATTCCAAACCCTTGGTTTCATACTGCAGACTAGCACCCACTACACCGGTTCAGTAAAATAAGAGATCTAGCTCAGTGACTCAGGCTTTTCCTTAGGTTCTAGTAACAGGACATGGTAAGATTTGTCACAACTGTAGCAAGGATCATGGGGATCGACCTTACTATCGCACCAATAATACCTGCCACATATGTGTGAGTGCCTAATACTACGCGAGAGAGTGCCCATAAAATTAGAACTAGGTCAGACCCTCTATTTAAGGCAGAGCTTACAATCTTACTCAACTGAAGCCAATCCAAACATGATACAGGGTACGTATACTATCTGTAATCACCTTGTACATATTTTGATTGATACTAATGTCTCACATTTATTTGTCTCACATGTTTTTATAGTAAACTTAAATATATTACTTGAAAGACTTGATTCTCTGTTGTTTGTATATACTTCTAGGAGTAGGACACTACTATGGGAGATTATATACAAAACTTGTATCATAGATATAGTAGATAAAAAATTGATTGTGAACCTAATAGAGATTGACACGAGAGACTTTGATATAATTCTAAAAATGAACTAGTTAATGGCATATCACGCCACCGTAGATTGTTTCCACAAGAAACTTATATTCAAACCTCCTAATGAAGAATTATTTATAAGTTAAAAAAAATTTAAATATTATTTCCTCCTGACAAGTTCCTTATTACATATTGCTTTAACTCAGTTGTTTTCTCTACATTAGGTAAATATAAGAAAGAAATTTGTAATCAAGATATCTCAATAGTCTGAAACTTTCCAGATGTATTTCCTGATGAACTACTCGGACTGCCAGTGGATAGAAAAGTTGAATTCACCATAAATCTTCAGCCTGACACCCAGCCTATCTCAATTGCCCCTTACCGCATGAGTTGTATTGAGATAGAAGAGCTGAGAAAACAGATCAATGAATTGCAGGATAATGAGTTCATTTAACATAGTATATCTACTTGGGGTGCTAGAGTCATATTTGTAAGGAAAGGGGATGAGACGTTAAGATTATGTATTCACTACAGGAGATTGAACAGGGGCATGATCAAGAACAAGTACTCCCTCCCCATGATCGATTACCTTTTTGACTAGTTGTAGGGTGCCTAGGTCTTCTCCAAAATAAACTTGCGTTTGTGTTACCATCAGATAAAGATCAGAACAGAGGACATTCCCAATACAACCTTTAGAACCAGGTACAGACATTATGAGTTCCTGGTCATGTTATTTGGACTAACCAATGCACCATCCATTTTTATAGATTTAATGAACATAGTTTTCAGATAATTTATGGATCATTTCATTATTATGTTTATTGATGATATCTTGATCTATTCAAAAAGTAGAGATGAACACACTTACCACCTGACTCAGGTTTTACAGGTTTTTAGGGAGAAAAAGTTGTATACGAAATTGAGTAAGTGTGGGTTCTGATTCGAGTAGACTACCTTCTTTAGGCACATCATATCAAGTGATAGAGTATTAGTAAAACTTGAAAAAGTTGAGACAGTGCTTGGTTAGGAGAAATTGACATTGGTCAAGGAGATTCGTAATTTTCTAGGAATCTTAAGTTATTACCACAAGTTTGTGGAATGATTTTCTAGCCTAGCCACTCTTTTGATCTGGCTCATAAAGAAGAACGTTAAATTTAAATGGAACGAGAACTATGAAGGAGTTTTACTGAACTCAAGAAGTTGTTGATTACTGCACCTGTGTTAGCTTTACCAAATAAGACAGATGGATATATAGTTTATAGTAATGCCTCCTAATTGGAGTTGGGTTGTGTTTTTATGTAGCATAGGAATGTCATAATTTATGGGTCCAGATAGTTGAAGAGTTATGAGAAAAACTATCACATCCATAACTTATAACTTGCTGTCATTATCCATGCCTTAAAGACCTTGCGCCACTACCTATATGGGGAGACTTTTGAGATTTATACCGACCATAAGAGCTTGAAGCACATATTCACTCAGAAAGATCTCAATATACGTCAGAGGCATTGGATAGACCTCCAAAAGGATTATGATGATAATATTTTGTATCACCCATGCAAGGGCAATACGGTAGTCGATGCGCTTAGCAAAAAAGATGCAGGTATGTTAGCTCACTTAATGGTTTCTGAATGCCGAGTAATAGTGGTTGCACAATAGATATGACTTCAAAACTTGAAGAGAGTTACATGTTTAGCCCATCTAACTGTTTAAACCAAATTTATCCAAAGAATAAAAGAAGTCCAATCAATAGATTCCACCATATAGTTCTCAAGAAGGATGCAGAATAGGGAGTAAATCCAGAATTTTGAGTCTCTACCGACGGGTTGCTCAGGTTTTAAGACAAAGTGTGTGTTCTAAATGACAATGAACTAAAGAAAGATATCATGATAGAGGCTCACAGTTCAAAGTTCGTCATACATCCCATAATTACCAAAATATATTAAAGAATGTGACCCCGATTTTGGTAGAGTGGGATCAAGAGAGAGATAACCAACTTTGTCTCTAAGTGTCTGGTATGTCAATGGGTTAAGACAAAACATCAACACCTAGGCAAACTACTTCAGCCATTACCGATCCCGGAGTGGAAGGGGGAACATATCAAATGGACTTTGTGACTGGGTTGCCTAAGGCTCACTCAGGATATGATGCTATCTAGGTAATTGTTGACCGACTGACTAAGTCCTCCCACTTCTTGGCTATCAAGATGACCGACCCCTTGTACAAGTTAGCAAGAATGTATATATATGAGAGATAATCATGTTACATGGAGTTCCAGTGATAGTGGTATCCGACAGAGACCCTAGGTTCATCTCTCATTTTTTGTCTAGGTTTTAGTAGGCTATGAGAACGAAACTATCCATTAATACCGCATTCTACTCTCAAATCGATGGACAATTAGAGAGGACGATTCACACACTAGAGAATATGCTCTAAGCTTGTGTTCTAGACTTCGGGGGTCATTGAGATGATTATCTACCTTTGATAGAGTTCACCTACAATAACAACTACCAAGTAAGTATCGACATGACCCCGTACGAGGCATTGTATAACTGCCCTTACAGGTCACTAATCTGTTAGGAAGAGATAGGTGATAGAAAATTATTTGTCCCAAATCTTGTGGAGGAGACTACAACTAAGATAGTTAAAATCAGGAAGAATATCTAGATAGGTTAGAGCAAATAAAAAATTTATGCAGACAGCTGGATGAGGGATTTAGAATTTGAAAAAGGTGACCGAATGTTTCTTAAGGTCACTAATTTCAAGAGGATCAGTAGGTTTGGCAAGAGAGAAAAATTAAATCTTCAGTTTATCAAGCCATTTGAGATCTTAGACCGGATTAGTACGACTGCCTACATATTGATACTACCTCTATAGCTATGCAGGATTCGTAATGTGTTCCACATATCTATGCTATGCAAGTACAACACTCGGACCCCTCACATATCCTGTCCCACGAACCCCTTCCTTTCACTCTAAAAAGATCTATCCTATGAGGAGGTATCGGTAAGCATTGTAGACCAAAAAAGTAGAGTACTTCGCAACCAATTTTTTTTTTTTCGTTAAGGTCCTATGGCAGAACTATATGCAGGAAGAGGCCACTTGGAGATTGGAATCAAGCTTCAAGGCACAATACCCCCAACTGTTTGACTTAGTGAGAGAGTGACCAATTTGAGAGACCAAATTTTCTTAAAAGGGGGAGAGTTGTAATACCTGAACCGAAAAACCAACCCGGGATAAATTTTTCTTATGAGATTATTTTATTAAAATAATTAATTAATTTATTTTAGTTTTATTTTATTAAATTTTTGAGAAAAAATGAATTGAGAATGAGATTGAAAATAATTTTAGAAAAAAAGGGTGAAAATTTGAGTTCGGGGAGTGTTTTTTTTTTTAAAAAATAGAAACAAGGGATTAAAGTGCAAAAAAAGAAAATTCGACTATGCGGAAAAATCCAGTTAGCAGCCCCGACGAATCGGAACACCCCATGTATCAAAACATGCTAATGTCAGCGCCACGCAGGTGATCTGCGTGCCTAGCGATCCAACGGCTCAGGTTCAATCTCACGCGCGTGAATAACTCATATTCATTCCTTTTTTAGACGCGATCGGATGGACGAGATCAATCGCGATGAACAGTCCAGATTCGTTCCCTCCTTAGGTGCGATCAGACGGACGTGATCAATCGCGATAAACGCTCCAGATCGATGTGGGATAGGTATAAATACCTCGCATCGCAGGAGAACTTAAATCATAGCCGCTAGCCCCTACTGGAGAAGAAGAACCAGATGCTGGAGAAGAAGGTCACTGCCAACCGCCGACTGCTGCCACACCGTGCCACCACCGACTGCCGCTGCACCGTGCCACCACCGATCGTCAAAAAAGGTAAAATTTCTCCCTACTCGCTCGGAATTCGATTTTGAGCATCCATGTGTCTATATCGAACAAAAAAAGACGGCGGGTGAGTCGAAAATTACAGGTAAAACCCGATAAAGCTGCCACAGCCAAAACAAAAAATTCTTCTGAGGAGGCCTTTTATGCTTTTTGTTTGGCGCAATTTTTCGATCATTGTGTTCACTATCTTTTTTCTGTGCAGGTTAGCTGAAGAATAAACCCTAACTGCGAAGCAGAACTGGCAGAGCCGCCGCATATAGAGACCCTCTGTTGGTATGTTTTGTTTTTTCTAATTTTTCGACCAACCGAGGCCCCCTAAAATATTTTTCCGCAAAGATACATATAAAATCAACCTAAAATCGGCCAAAACTGGCTAAAACCAGCCAGGTTGAGGCGAACTATCGTCGTGGACGGCAAAGCTGGCACCAGAGCACAGCAGCACTGTCATGCCAGAACCAAAAATTGGTCGAAAAGAGTCTTGGACACTAATTTTAGAATTTTAGGTACGTGATAAATATTTTGAATTTCGTAGAAAAAATTCAGGAAATTCGATACCCGTTAGGAGGCATGGTAGATAGCGTGATATCTCGAAATACTAATCCGGGTAAAGATCTCTCACCCTATTTTCCGTTACGATAAATTGAGGGTTAATGATATATAACTTTGTATTTTTGTAAAAAATTAAAAAACTCTAAAAATAAGTATAAGTCTAGTAGTAGAGCTGAAACCAGTTAGTTCACAATTGGTCTAGCTTCCTATTTATTTTTCTATATTGTCCTAGTTGCTTGTTATCATATTGTACATGTTCTTAATTTATAGTTTCAATGGTCTTATTAATTTATCTGGTTTACTCGGTTATCTAGTTACTCGATCCCTTGTTATGATAAGCTACATTGTCTGCATAAATATAGTCTAAATTATATGTAAATATAAGATGAGATATTAGTATGTGTTTGTTGGTTGTTTTGTTGATTGAAATCTTTATGTGAAAGACTTATTGGGTACTCAGAGAAATGGCAGACGGACCCGGTATATAGAAAACTCTACCGTAAACGTTATCTCAGTCAAACGGGGCTGAAAAGTCCCCTACCGAAAATGTTTGAGAGATATAGTTTACGCTCATATCGGATGAGGTATCGAAATGATGAAATGTTTGGCGCCCATTAACGGACGGGGTATGAGAATGGTCGGATAATTGTTAAAATTAGATATTAGGTTCACGAGTAAGGGAACATCTCTATGAACCCCCAGGGGTACTAATAAGTAAGTAAGAAAGAGAAATTATCATCTCTTGTTCTCTTATGTGTGAAAGTAAAAAGTGGTATGAATATGGATCTTCATAGGTTGTTTTTTGAAAAATTCGTAACAGTAAATATCAAACAAACGTATTTAAGTTAAATGTATTTAATTAAAGTAAGTGTTTCATTAATTATTTTTCTAATTTTTACAAATATTCAATTTTTCGTATATGTGATTAGTGTGATATTCTTACTAGGTTAGTGTAGTTCACCATTTCATTAACTATTTCAGATTAAGAAGATTAATATCCAAATTCCGATCAACAATAGGGTTGTGAGTAGTTCACTATCCGAATTTCCTTTAAGTACTAGTAAAGGTTGCCATATAATGCTTATTTATCCATTTTTTTCTTTAATTACCGTTTATCTTTTAGAATGGACACTTATATTACCCTACTGGACATTTTAAATTATTGTGTAAGGAATGTAAACCCTGACTCTATTATCGTTTCTACATTTAAATTATAAATTCATTTTTTTAAGGTTCTAAACCTTTACAACTAGGAAGTAAAAGCTTTACTTAATTTTTTTTAATTGCTATTGACTATCTTTTTGGCAGTGTATTATTATTTTTTTGGTGGTGTATTACTTTTTATTAAATTTTGTGTTTTTTTTAAATAATTGAAAAGAAAATTATTTCTTCAATTAGTGAAACACATGACATTACTATACTAATACTATTTTTAATATTATGTATTTAGAATAATACTAAAAATAATAAAAATAATTTTATAAAATCTTTCAAATGAAATTGAATTAATATATTTTAAATTCTCTTGAATTTTTTAAAAAGATTAAATTTGTTGATTTAATAAATTTTTTGGGGATGATACATTAAAATTTTTTTGTTATTTCTAAAAAAGTTCAAATATATCTACACACTATTTTTCTTAGTCTAAATGCAACTTAAACTTTTAATTTCTTTAAATAGTTTCTTATTATTAACAATGTGTCTAAAACTATTAGATAAATGTTAACGTAAACATCAAATTTAAAATATGTGACTGCCATATTGGTAACTATTTTTTGTCTTTCGTTTCTTTTTTTTTTTTGTATCTAAATATTTATAAATTATATAAAATTATAAAAAAATTAATAAAAAGATATAAAACTAGAAAGACATCCCCAACACTAACGACGTTATAATACTTTTCAATCCTCATTTAAACATTTTCATTCAGTTTAGTGATAATTAAAAATACATCATGAATAAAAAGTATACTAATAATAATAAAACCAGTTATGTAATTATTATACTGATACTATTTTTAAAATTTAATGTACACGTTGTATATATTTTTTATCATATAAATGTTTATTTAGGGACATTAAATATGTGATTAATGATAAAGATTGATTTAAAAAATTCAAAAATATAGATTATGTTTGAGTTGAAAAATAATGTAAAGAGTGATTTGGACTTTTTTTTGCATATATAATTATATTTTGAAGTGTCATCCCAAAATTTTCGCATCCTCTTAACTACATTAAAATTTTGTAAACAAGTTGTACAAATCAAATTCATATGTTAATTATCAAGGTGACCGGCTAGGCCGGCGTAGACCGGCCCAAACCGGCCGGTTTGCCATGTCTGGTCATGCCCTCAAGATCACCGACCGACCATTTCAGCCTCTCTTGCCCTCTCACCTCGCTGGCCTCCTCCTCATTCCTGAGTTAAACCTAAAAGATCTTGTGTTTGTGTTTGTTTTCTTCCCCTTTCTGTCTAACAAACAGAGAGATCGTAGGCATTATTTTTTACGAACTTCATGACCCGCTCCTGATAATTGAAAGGATTCACAGCGACTTCAGTCTATACGGAACGTTTCTGCCGGAGGGGTTTGTCTCCATGGAACAGCTACTCAATACCGCTTACAGTGATTTCTTTCACTTCATTGGAACTGGTTCAGCGGACAAGTGGAGTCGAATGTCTCTCTACAATGTAGCATAGGTAGACTGTCCTTCCATAATAACTCACTCCGCAGCCTATCAAAGCTCGCACTCTCTTTACTCTCACGCCTCAGCCACTAGCACACAATTCTTCAGGTGATTTCACTTCTGCTCTTTCGTTTTCAGTGGATTTTTTTTTTGTTAATTTCGGTTTTCATGCCTCGTACTACTTTCATGAGTTATTTATCTATCTCGTGGTTTCTTGGTCTTAGTAGTTCATGAAGTTGTTGAAGTCTCTCTAAATCCAGGTCTTTGATTTTTATTGTTAGCATGTACCTCGATATGCATATGCTACTGTTTAATTTATGAACCCTGAACATGTTCTCAATTTATTTGGTTCAGTTATGGCTAACGGGTGCTATTTTTGTATGAATGCTGCGGAATCCTGCAACCATCTTCTTCTTTGGTGTCCGGTGACTTATAGTTTATGGTCTATGGTGTATAGTTTATTGGGTATAAATTGGGTGATTGGGGGTTCGGTGAAAGATGAATTGAGTTGTATGGAAAGAGAGGAACAATAGAGTTTCAATGGGTGTGTGAGGCATATTGGTATAATTAGAGATAAATTGCTTCACACTTTTGGGACTGTTATTCTGGGTCATGATGTGCATGGGTGGGATGATTTTGGGAGGGTTATTGATGCACTAACTGATTTGTAAATTTTTTTGTATAGGGACAATACCCCCTTGGTGTCATATACGTAATATACATATTTTTTTTATCTAAAAAAAATAATTGTTTGTATATGTTTTTTTTTTTTTTTTTTTTTTTTTCGTATATGATTGTTTATGATTTTCAGTATAAATGTTAAGGATGCAGATTCTGAATTTTAAGTTTTTTTTGTTCTTCTGTAACTGTGATTTTTGATTCCTAATGGATAATATATGGGCATGGGTAGTAAGCAGATTCTGGTTTTTTGGTTTTAGGATCATGTTTGAACTCTAATTTATTATTATTTTTTATATCATGCTTTGGCTTTGTTCATGGTTGATGAATATTTCTTCTTGGTTACACATGCTTAGTGCAGGAATCTGTTTGATGAAGGTGGAAGAGTGAACATCTTTCTTCCCAACTGTTAACTGGATTCCTACGGCCTGAAGTTCTGTTTCTGTGGAATTCATGGCTGATAAATACAGTGTGGAGGCCGCAGAAATCATTGTCAACAGTGCCCTTGTATCTGCACTTCTCAATTTTGCTTTGTTATTATTCTTTCTGTTTCAAGAAGAAGAAAAATAAGTTTGCTGGTTAACTTGTAATGTTTTTTGTTCTGTAGCATTTACCTATTGCACAGGCAGCACCAATATATGAGCAACTTTTGTCAGTATTTCCCACAGCTGTGAGTTCTTTCTTTCTCCCTTCCATGTAGGCTTTTTAGAACAAAGGGAAGACAAAATGTTTGAATCTTGCTCTAGCATACCTACTGCAATTTTCCTATATTTGGTTACGTCTCCATCCAGGATTTCCAGATTGCAAGAGAACTGTGTTTAGATGCTTTGAGCAAACCAAAATTGTCTACACTTTTTTGATGGTTATGTTTGATAAAATGGAAGCCAGATAACTCCTTCAATGAAGTAGCTATCACAAAATAGTAAATACCATACTAGTTAGCATTTTGATTGCAACTTCGAGTTGTACCTACCGGTTTTTAAATTTCATTGTACCAATTTAGATAAATCTCTTTCTTATCATTTACGTTCATTAAATCTTAATATACATATAAAATTATGCATACAACAACAACAACAACAGTAATGACGACAACAACAACAATAAGAATAACAATAAAAAGAACAACAACAATAATAACAACAACAGTAATAACAACAACAGTAATAATATTAATAAATGTAGAAGAATGAATTGTATAATCTCATTGAATATGGGGATCTTATATATACAAATGAATAATAACAAAAAACATTATTAATTACAAAGGTTACAAATATTCGGGGGATGTTATTATTATACTCTTTATCCTAATGAAACTCTAATTTGTATTCTTAACACTCCTCTTTAAGCTAGTGAATAGATGTCATCTATACCCAGTTTGACAATGATCGTCTGAAATACATGATTACTTAATTCTTTAGTCAAAATATCGGTAAGTTGTGAAGTGGTTGGTATGTACAAAGTACAAATCAGCACACTATCCAACTTCCCTTTGATGATGTGCATGTTTACTTCAATGTGCTTAGTTATGTCATGTTGTACTAGATTAGGAGTGATGCTAACTGCTGACTTGTTATTGCGGTAGAGTCTCATAGGTCCATCCCATTGAATTTTCAAGTCTTCAAATCATCTTCCTATTAAAGCTCAACACCTTTTCAGTCGTAGCCTGAAACTCTGATTCTGCGCTAGACCGGGCTACTATAATAAGCTTCTTACTTATCGAAGTCTCTAGATTTTGTCCAAAAAAGTATAATACATAGAGGTGGATCTCCAGTCAACTGGTGATCTAGCATCGTATGCATTATTGTACGATTTAAGAAGCAATCAATTGTTTCTTTTGGATATAATTCTCTTTTCCAGAGTATCCTTCAAGTAGTGAAGTACTTTGTAGGCTGCTTGTAAATGCACCTCTTTGAGCTTGTGCATGAACTGACTCACAGCACTAGTAGCATATGCAATGTCTAACCTGCTATCTGACAAATATGTTAATTTCTCTACTAGTTATTGTACATTTCCCCATATGAGTCTTCTTCTGCTAGTCATAGTTTATGGTGAGGTTTAATGGGTGTGCTAGCCAGCTTGCATACAAGTTGCTAGTTTCTTTTAGTAGATATGTGACTTATCTTTGGGGAATGAATATTCCTAACTTCGAGTAGACCACTTTTACTTTGAGTAAATATTTTAACATTTCCAATTCTTTAATCTCCTCTCTTAGAGTTACTTTTTCCTCCTCATTGTTTCTTGTAGCAGTTATGCCATCTATGCATGATAGGAAAACAATGACTCTCCCTAACTTTGAGTTCTTAATGAGTCGGGTATGATCTCCTTGACTCTGCCTGTACCCCATGGATAACATTACCTTTATAAATCTACTAAACGATGCTCGAGAAACTACATAAGCCTATGTTTTATTTTTTAGAAAAAAGGGACCTATTTAAGCCCATACTATCCCTTTTCAATTTGCGTACTTTGTTTGTATTTACTCCCTTAGTAAACTTGGAAAAAATCTCCATGTAAATTTCTTCTTTTAATTTTTATGTAGGAAGGTATTCTTGACATCAAATTGTTGTAATCGCCAATTGAAGTTAGTAGCTAAGAACAGTAGGATATGTACTGTATTCATATTTGCAATAAGTGCAAATGTCTCTTGGTTGTCAATCCCGTATGTCTGAGTATATTCTTTGGTCACCAATCTTGTCTTCTGTCTCTCTATCGTTCCATTAGGCTTGTATTTGACAATGAATACCTGTTTGCGACCCACGGGTCTTTTCTCTTTGGGCAAGTATACTACTTCCCATGTCTGATTTTTCACGGGCCTGTATTTCAATATTTATATAATTTTTTCACATTTTATATTTTAAAAAATATTTGTCATTTTTCCTTTTCTCACTGGTTAAAATCTCATATAATGTTTTGAGAATATATATTGTATTCAGGCTCATAAGAAATCTTTTGTTATTTGGAGAACATTTTTCAAGGGATACAAAATTTGAGATATGATAGAAGGATGCTTCATTCATTGTCTCATCCTCTTTTTAAGTGTAATAGGTATATCCCTGTAAGAATAAATAGAGTTCTCAGAGCTTATCTCATTTACAATACTCGACGTAGATTCTTGAATTTGTTTTGGATTTAATTCTAGGTTCTTTGTTCTTAAATACACTTGGGATAATCGTGGGTTTGGCTTGGGCTAAGGTTCAGACTCATTTTCTGGAGGTGTTTGTCATATGGTTAGTAGCTCATGAGTCCATAATCCATGAGATAAAGAAAGGTTTCTTTGAGACATTTAAATCATGAGAAATAGGAAATATATCTGCTGTGCTATGAGTCCTATACCTTTAGGTCTTTCGAGTTGCTGAAACTGGGTCCTTAATCGCTCAATTTCTGCCTTGAAACAAGTCTCCATATTCTTCCCCTTCTGGGCCATATGTGCATGTCCTTTCTTGTATTCCTAATCCTTGCTAGAGGTGGTTGGTCTCCATGAAGCTTTCAACACTTTTTTTTGTATGTCTTGGTTTTTTATTGAAGGTATACCCCAAAGATTTTCTCTATTCTCTCTGCTAGCTACTAAGGTCTCACTATGATTAGATTCCTTTTCCAATTTTCGTGGTTTGGAACTTTTAGTTGTCATTCTGGAACGCTCAGTTGTGTGGGATTCAAGTATAAATCTTCTTGTACTTTCCTCTGTACTGCTTAAAGATATTAACTCATTGAGAGATGACTTTTCCTTTCCCAGGATCTAGACTCTCACCTGAATATATGCTCATTGAGCCCTACTATAAGTTGGTATGCTTTATACTTTTCAGCAAATTTCTTCAAGGCTGCTACATTTTGCTGTTCTCCATAATGATACTAGGTACTAATCAAGCTCCTGCCATAACCTTTTTAGAAGGTTTGAATATTTTTTGACTGTCTTGTTGCATTATTTAGCTGTCCACACATCAATGATCAAATTATACATCTAGGCTGCACCTTTTCCTTGGAATAGGTTTCTAGGATTGAATCTCAAATGTCTTTTGTTGTGGGTAGGCACATAATTTGTTTTTTGATTTCTGTAGCCATAAAGTCTAAGAGCCAGATCATATCATAGAATTTTCCTCATCCCAAGCATCAAAAGCGGGATCTTTCGGCTTTGGTCAAGTGCCAAGGAGATGACTTAGCTTTCTTCCGCTCTTGAGAGTGGTCCGAATCAATTGTGACCAACTTAGATAATCCTTCCCATTGAAGCGGTGTAAAACTTGAATTGGTTGAAATTCACCATTAGTTGTGCAGAATTTCCCTTGTAGGAATTTGTGCCGGTGATTTGAGACATAGCCTCTTACATAATTTACATTTTAGGGTAATTAAATTCAACTAAATAAACCAAAAAAATAATGGTCTTATCAGCTGGACAACAATGATGATGTGGCTTGGCAATGGAGGCTGTGAGGTTAGCGGTTGGCAGTGTGGAGTGCTCGACTATGCAGGAAGGCCTCGAGAGTAGGGAGGCTACTATGCAGGTTGGTGTGTGCGGTTAAGCAGGGAGACGACTGGAGTTGGCATGGTAGGGTAGCGTTGCAATTATGGTGGCAGAAGGAGGAGCCACAACTTGCAACTCTACATTTGCTGCCAACAATAAAGGCTGGTGCTGTTGCTTGTGGTTGGCGGCTATGGTGCTGGCGGCTTGTCTAAAGTGGCCGGTTATGAAGACTGGGTTTGATTGGACATGCTGTTTCCCCGTGGTAATTTCCTTCACTTCCATTGTCTATGAGCATGGTGCTTATGAAGTGGCTGGTTATGAAGTGGTCAGCGGCTATGGTGCTGTTTCCCTGTTTTCCTGGCACCAGTCTTCTATTATCTACAGTGGCACTAATCTATAGCATGGGTGGCACTACTTTGGTGCTTATGAATCAATGAATTATATTATACCCTTTATTTTTTTAAAAAGAGGTGTAATTGCCACAACAGTCATGTGTTTCCTTCTCCCATAATTAAGCATGCTAAAGGAACTTGATCCATTTGCTGTTTGATTGTTTTACAAGATCTCTCCTAGAGAAAATAATAAAAAGCAAATAAGGAGAGAAAAGAAAAATTAGCCACAACATGATAAAGCACCTAGTCTCTTCGTAACATAAATAAGAGACCCCTCCCTCCTCTTGAAAACTCACATGTGCCTTGGTTCAAAAGTAGCTAAAAGCACCCCTCTGCAAAGGTAATTTGGTGTCTGGACATGCTGTTTAAATCCCCTTCCAACTATAAATCACATGCTCATAAGAAGTGCATCTCTCTGTAAAACCTGATGCTCCTTGGCTCTTTTTCTTTTGAAGGGTTAATGGAAGTGAAGGAATCTACAGCGGCAGAGTTACCTAGTTTTCTCCTAACAAAGCAAGGAGTATATTGTATAATCACAACATGACATCATAATGGAGAGACATACCAGTATTCGTGAGCTTGCAATAGCTCATTAGTTTTAATCAGATTGTTTATTGCCAGCTAAACAAAAATTTTAACCTTATGGTGAACCTTGACCTTTAAAGAAATTAGTAAAGGTCAAATTTGCAATTGAAGGGTGATGAAAAACCCAAGAAGTAAACATTCCAAGAGATCTGAGGACCAATTCTATGATTAGTTCTGAAACAAAAGTTAAATGAATCTAATAGAGCATGCGAGGATGTTCAGTCGAAGGGCTTTGAATTGTTAAGGTTATGGAAAAGGGGAAGTTCCAAGAACTTTTGTCCCTTCTATTGTAGTAGCCTTTCCTCTTCCTTATAATAGTTTTTTTAAAAATATTCTCTATCAAAATTTTTTGTATTGTAAAATATTGGTCGGCCTGATGCTATTCATTAAACTAAAGTATAGGGGGACGTGATACGATGAGAGTCTATAGAGAGGACTTTGATTTTTCAGCGTGTTGTCTGATACATTGCTGAACTTATTCTTCTTTTTCAACAGGCAAAGTATTGGAAGCAGTATGTAGAGGCATACATGGCTGTGAATAATGACGATGCTACAAAACAGATATTTAGTCGCTGTTTGTTGAATTGTCTTCATGTTCCTTTGTGGTATGGTTAGCATTGTTGCAATAATTTTTCATCATATTGTTCGTAGTTTCATGTTGGTGCTGATTATACTAAATATTTTAAAGGGAAATTATTATTATTATTATATTATTGTTATTATTATTATTGTTATTTAACTATTGTTGTTCTTGTTGTTATTATTATTATCATCATCATACTGCTTGTATATTGGAAATTTAAGTTTGCTTAGCTTGACAAGTAGGTTTTCAGTCAAAATAAACTTAATTTGGACATCATAGGTTCTTGCTTGAAAGGCCATAAAGCTTGAAAGTAGATCATATAAACAAAAGTTCACAATTAAATGATGTATGACAAATAAGAGTTGATTTGCTTGCTTAGGAATTTGGGGACAAAAACCTAGATATGACACTTGGATTTCTTAGGCATCATAACTAAGAAGTATGAAGTATTAAATTAAGATTTTGATTGCATCTTAGTACTAAAAATTGGTAAAAGTCTCAAAATACTTTTTTGAATAACTAAGTCTTTTGAAAGTTAAATTGTAAAGGTATTCATAATACTTCCTAAATAACCTTTCCCAAATAAGATTAGGCTAAGCATATGAATACGTATAAGGTTAGAAAACACTACTACTAATACAAAATAGAAAAATTAAATACTAAAAAAATAAAATTCTAAAGTTACTAAAATATAAAAATAAGCTCCTAAATAATACAAAAATTTTGTATTAAAAAGTTGAGTTGAGATGCAGCTATAGGAAACATTGGGATTAACAGAGGTAGCAGTTGGGAGAACTTGTGGTGGCAAGTGGTGCATTTTTGGACAGATTTTTGCAGCAAGGCCGTGGGAGGTTGCTGATAGGTGGTGGCTGGTGAATTGACTGACGATAATTTAGGGTTTTTTGTGTTTGCAATTTTATATGTGTGCATTCTGCAGAAGAATAAAATGTTGTCTATATTATTGAATTAGAGAGCCCTAATATACTCATTCTTAGGGTAATAAAAGAAAATATACAATTAATTACATGTATGGGTATTGTACTAGTATGCTCCTTTACCTTGATTATACAAAATATAGGTATTGTACTGGTATACTCCTTTGCCCTGATTATACAAAAATATACTTTCCTATTTTATAAGTAGTTGCCAACGCTTTGCTTCAAGTTGATAAATAGATATTGTCCATTCTCATCTTGAAAATTTTCATATGAAATCCTGGATTACTCAACTCTTTAGTTAGCATATCAACAAGTTGTGAGGTGTTGAGCATGTATAGCGTGTAAGTTACACCACTATCCAGTTTCTCTTTGATAAAGTGTCTGTTGGCTTCCATATGCTTGGTTATGTCATGCTATACCCGGTTGTGCGGTATACTAATTGCTGACTTGTTATCCCAGTAGAGTCTCGTTGGCTATTCCCATTCAATTTCAAATCTTCTAGGATCATTTTCAGCCATAAAAGTTTACTCACCCCGTGGGCCATTTGTCAAAATTCTGATTCTGCATTAGATCAGGTAATCATATTCTGTTTCTTGTTTCTCCGCATGACCAGGTTCCCTCCGAGTAAAGTATGGTAACCAGGGGCAGATCTTCTGTGAACTAATGGTTCTACATAATCTACATCAGTGTAGGCTTCAATTGTCAACTGGTTATTTCTTTTAAACATGTGTACTCTTCAAATACTGGAGTACCCTTTATACTTCAATACAGCTTGCAAGTGCACCTCCTTAGGCTTGTGGATGAATTGGTTTATCATGGCAAATCAAGTATATTAGTTTTCCAACTAGTTTTACGGTACATTTTCTTCTTGACATTTGAGTCGTCTTTCACCAATTCAAAATTGTGGTAAGAATCAATTGGGGTACCAACAGATTACTTGCCAGCTTGCCGGTCTCTTTCAAAAGTTCAGTGACATACTTTTGAGGAAGTATTTTAACTTTCTTAATTCACTGATTTCAAATTCTCAGCTCGGACATTACTTGAGCACTGTTTCTTCTTTTTATAATTACCTGTCACAATTATATCATCCAACATACATTAGGAGGGTTATAACTTTTCACGAACTGGAATGTTTAATAACCATGGCAAATCTCCTAATTAATACACAATAAAATAGGAAATAAAAGATAACAAATTAATTCTATTGTAATTCTATAAATTGTGACCAGCAGTAGGTTGGACTCCATTTCAAAGTTATCACCTATAAATTTTTTTCTTTTTAAATCAATAAACTCCTTTTAGCACATGATCTCTGTCTCTCTCTATCTCTCTTCACTTTGTTTGAAAATTTTAATTTTTTCCTGATGTTGGGTTTGTAGGCGTTGCTATATTCGGTTCATTCGAAAGGTCAATGAGAAGAAGGGTGTGGAAGGTCAAGAGGAGACAAAAAGAGCTTTTGATTTTATGCTCAGTTATATTGGTATATATTTTCTCCTTTTCGGAGTTGTTTATTTTATTTTGATTGAGATGCTAAAATGTCGATTCTCTTAATCATCACTAGAGATTTTCATTAATTAATTGATTGTTTACTAAATTCTTTATACTAATTGCTGTGGTTCAATAGATAATTTTTGACCATTTTGTATAGAGCTTAGGTTTTATTCTTGCCTAACAAGAAACTTTAAAAATATTGTGTTAGTAGTGTTTTGCTATGTAGTTGTACAAGTGATAATTCTCTCTAGTGTTTGGTATGAGAACTGGTTGATTTGTGAACCATGCAATCTCTATCACAAAAAGTAGTCCTGGTGATCAAAAGAAAAAAAGTCCTTTGATGTGGTCATGGAAGCGGATGCTAAAGACGTTCTATGGACACCGGGAATGATGAGAAGCTACGCTTCCATCATCTTTTCTTGAATGGAAAAAGAAACATTATTAGATATCAGGATTTGGCAGGATGAGCGGACTGGCATAGAAACATTATTAGCGAGAATCAGATGAACTGGCATAGATTCCAGGAGTGCATTCATTGGAGGCTGGGCAGAGGTAACATTATCAGGTTTTGGGAGGATGAGTGGATTGATGGGGGGAGTCTCATGAGGCAATTCCTGAGGATATTTGCCATTGCACAATCAAAGAACATGGTGATTGAGGAAGCGTATAGGGACCACAGTGGCATAACGGAATGGTTTGTGAATGTGGATAGAAATTTGAATGATTGGTAAATAAGTATGACTTGCCTTGAAATAGGTTAATTCTAAGAGGGATAAGGTCTTTTGGAAGCTGAAACAAAATGAGTACTTCTCTGGTAAGTCATATTACAACTACCTTGTGAGTGATGAGTTTGGGAGGGTGCCCAATTTCCCGGTTCATCAGATTTGGAAAGCAAACGCGCATCCAAGAATTGCCTTCTTTGTTTGGGAGGCAAGTTGGAAATGCATTTTGACAATTGACAAGTTGATGACAAGATGCAAAATTATGATCAATGGGTGCTATTTCTGCAACAAAGCTGCGGAATCTTGCAACCACATCCTCCTGTAGTGTCCTATGCCACACGAATTATGGACAGTGATATACGGGTTTGTGGGAATTAATTGGGTTATGGCGTGTTCTATTAAAGATGAGATCTGGGTGTGGGAAGGGGTATGCAGTGAAAGAGAGTTTGTGAAGTTGATTCCCTTAACTATACATAGGATTAGAAACAAATAATTTCATTATTTTGAGTCCATTTTATGGGGTTATGACATCATTGGGGATCAGGATTTTAGGAATTTCATTGATACATTAATACAACTGTAAATCTTTTGTAAATGGGTGGTACCCCTTTGCTACCTTGTTAATATATATTTTACACTTTTTATCTGAGAAAAGAAACATTGTTAGGGAGAAGAAAAGAAACTAAACAACTAGATGAACAAGAGATCCTTCTGAACAGAAACTAAGGAAAAGAAAAAGAAAAAACTAATATAAAAAATAACAAGGAAATCCAATCACTTTGCAGGTAGTAAAGAAGCATCTCTAAAAAGATTTAGAGTTCTTGCCCATAAAGTAGCAAAATGGACCAATCTGTCCTACAATAAAGACAAGTGGTTAAATCAATCCTTGAATATCCTCATATTTCACTCCAACTGCAATGCCCACAAATTATCAAAGGGAGCACCTCTCCACACCCGACAAACTCTTTTCGCTTTCCATATGAAAGCTAGAAAGATAACATTCAATGGAAACCCAAGAATAACCAAAAATATTAAAAGAACACACCAAAGTCTTGATGCAACTTTGCAATGCAAAAAGAGGTGATTATAAGAATTTTCTGCCTTAAAGCTCGTCAAACAAGTATTTGGAGAAAGGACACAGATCTGCAGATTTGCAAAAAATATCAGTAAGTTAGTCTCTTTAGAGCAGTTGTCCAGAAGCAAACCTTATTCTTAGAAGGAACTTTAGCCTTCTAGAAAACCTTGGCACAAAAGTCTCATTGAGCATAGAGGGTAAAGGTGTAAGGTGTGGAAAAAGAGTCTTGCAAGAAAACAAATTAGCTGACCCTAAACAGATTTGCTCAAGTTTGATGATCTTGAGCTAGAGGAACTTGAAAGGGATCAAGAATGTTGAGCAAAGAAATACTAAGTAGAGAAATAGAAGAAAATATGAGAGAAGAGAATAGGAGAATAGATGGAGAGAAAGAGGGGGGAATAAAGGTGAAGACTTTAGATAGTGGAAAAAATGGAACATTAGATAGATGAAGAACAAGAAAGATGAAAAATACTAGGTAGGACAAGGCATGCTTTCACTAGAATTATAAATTCCAAGCTTATCATAATTGTTGATTAGAAAGCTTTACATGGGGTTTGATCTTAACTAAAACAACTATAGGGAAACAAATCCAAGTTTTTCAGAAGTTATTAATTTAATAACTCAAATCTAAAAGGTGCTATTTAATAAATAGAAGAATAACAATAAATCTTGCAGGAAGTATTAAATTCAATCTCCTTATTGTTGCTTAGATGGTTTTGCATCTCAGAGCCATTCTTGTTAGAGGTAGACCTTGGCTTGTTTCTTGTCGAATAGACTGCTCTGGCTTCTTGTTAGATGTGCTCCAAAAAAGGCGGGGGGGCGGGGGGTTGGCTTGTTGTTTTCATCTAGTTAGAATCATAGAGATGTCAAATGAAGGAATATGTTGAAGCCCTTAGTAAGTCGGCACAATCTCCCTAAGCCCAATCTTTGAGCCTTGAGAAAAGTAAATGGGTATATTGAGCCAAAAGGCTGGTGAAAGTCCTAAGGTCAAGAACAATAACTTCCTCAGCATGCCTTCTAACCTAGGCATTGATCTCTTGTGAAATAGGCTAGCGAGGCTATAGTTCAGCCTTATTACATTAATTCTTCAACTCCTTTGGTGTCAAAGGTTGTTTTAAATTGGGAGAAGCGAGTGTTTATAATAGAAATGTGGTAGAGGATCTTGATCTGATATTGTATCAGGATTGATCCAAGAGCAGATGAGAATATGATTTTCTGCCTAATCTTTGGTTGAGATTGGGAATGGGCGTTGAGGAGCTTGTTGTGGTTTTATCACACTATCCAGGGACATGGATTCTTCATAGTTTCGTGCTTAATAGTGGTTTTGTTGGATGGTTTCAATGGGTCTGTAGATGCTAGTAGAGCGAGGGTAGCCTCTACATAAAACAGGCTGATATACTTCAAAAGAGAAATTATACCTTTGAAACTCTTGTATTCTTTCACCATCATTCTTTTATGATAGAAGCAAAATTTTTACTGAGAAATGAGAAAAAAAGTACATCACTAGAGAATAAGACATCCTTAAAAAAATTACACAAAAAAAAATGGGAATGAGAAAGCAACACTTCCCTAATGGGAAGAGGAAAAAAGTTGATACAATTTATTGGCCAAAGATAAATGTGTCTTCGTTGTGGTGTAAGTCTGATATGCTTGTGTTAGGGCCTATGTGCTTTACCTATAAAGAAGCCAAAAATGTTACCCTCATCCACAGCTGGCATAAAATGGTATGCCTATTGTTAAAAATTAGAGAGTTGCCAGCTGGCAAAATACTCCATAATCTAGCAAAGATAGCACCTTGTAGGGTTTAGCTTCTTTTCTTAGACAATCTTCTTGGATGCAAGTCTTTAGCAATTTACTTCTTTTTAATTTTAATGAAAATGAAAACCTTAACAAAAGCATCACTGGAAAGAAAAAGGGTTATATCATCGAATGAAAAACAATTTCTTGGATTTGGTTTAGAAAATCCAAATCAAGAAAAATGAGACCCCACATATCTCAAGGGGAGTTTGGATCAGATGAACAAAACAAAGAAAATCTCGGATCAATTCTCTCAAACCAAGAAAAAAATATTGAAGTAGATTATGTAGAATCAGATATTAAAATGTAGAAAGAACAAGCAATACAAAAGCAAAACTTTTTTTTTTTGAAATAAAAGTGTGTAGTCGTCAAAACTATCAAAGTTATACCCTAAAACAGTAGAGTCAAAATAGTGAAAACAATTATTCTTGATGGTATTAAAATCTAGTTCTAACCCCTAAAAAATCCGATTGTTTTTTTCCTTTCCAAATGATCCAAAAAATGGTGAGGAGAATGAGTCTAAGTGCTTTGTTATTGCTGCCCAGCCCCTCCCAAGCCAGAAGTTCAGAGATGACAGTGTCCGCCATTATCCAGGAAATTCTCAAGAGCCGTAGGATCATGCTCCATAGTTTGTAGGGGGTATGGCATTGCAGAAGTAGATGATTGCACGATTCTAGGGAATTTTTATACAAGAAGCACCTATTGACAGTAGTGTGTCCTCTTCTCATCATGTTATCCATAATGAGAATTTTTTCCTTTTTAGTTTCCCAAGTGAAAAATGAAATTCTGGGGGGGAGGGGGGCAGGGAGCGCCATAATTCCAAATGATTTTTGAAGGGAAAACCCTCAGCAAATCAGTGGTGTGTCCGATCAGAAAAGAGTAGAGAGAGCTTACAGTGAAATGACCATTCTTTTTTAAGTTCCAGTTTAGTTTATCATCATGATTTTGCAGCTGGATGTGTGCTAGAGTGTGGAGCATGGATTCATACTCTTCCAGCTTCCAATCTTGTAAGTTCCTGAGTACCGGGATGCTCCAAGAGGTAGGAATAAAGAACCAGCAGCCTCATTGACCATGGCCGATTTATTTCTAGCAATTGCAAAAATGAAGGAATATTTGTCTCTTAATCTTTCAGAACCGTACCAAATGTCATCCCAAAAATGAGTTTTGTTTCCATTGCCAATATTTGATTTAGAATACTGAAAGATAGCATTGTTGAGGGACATGATGTTCTTCCAAAGACTGAAACCATAATTTTTGTTTTTAATATAAGAGAGATTATACGGGTTGCCATTAAACCATTTGCAATCTATAACCATTTTCCAGAAGCTGCCATTTTCATTTCAGTATCTCCAGTTCCATTTCCCAAGTAGTGCCTTGTTTAGTTTTACTAAGGGTCTCAACCCCAAACCCCCCATCTTTCAAAGATTTTTTGACTTCCAACCAGTTGACAAGGTTTATTTCTTGCAATTGTCACTGTCACTCCATAAAAGATTACATTGAATCTTTTCCAATTTTTTAACCACTTTTGTTGGAATATTGAGCACCGATAACTAGTAAATAAAGAGATTGGAAAGGGTGCTTCGGGTATGTCCGGCCAACCAAGCAAAACCAGTGGTTTCTTGGTCACGACCAGTTAAAGCTAAAGTTCCATTAAAGAGCGTTTTCACGTGGTAGAACCTCCTTAGAGAATATAAGGTTTTCAGGAGGCTGATCTTGAGCCGCCATCCAAGCATGAATACTTCGGTTTAAAAGAATAGTTTTGGTGCAGAAAGTCTCAAATTCAGGATCTTTTGCTGCACAGGTTTCCTGGGAAAGGAAGTCATAGGCACATAGGTTCAAAGCCAGACCGACTACTCAAAGAGCACACATTCATAAACTAGTTACTAGCACAAATAACATAAAGAAATGTAATCAGCGTTTATTGGAAAAAGCAACACCAAAGATTTGGGACCAAAAACGTTTAGCAGTGATCATTGAATAAATTTCTTTGACTTGAGTTGGGTTAAAAGCACATAATTTATTTGCACCATCGCCATCCTCAAATAAAGTATTTTTTATGATAGGACCATGAATAACGCATAGCAGAGCAGAGCCCAATACACTGACAACTCCCATTATATGAAATGGGTTCAATGTCCAATTGTGAAACCTTTGGAAAAAGAGGATGAATCGAAATATAGCTGTTACACCAAAACTAGACACAAAGAACCAACTAGATTGACCTAATGGGTAAATCAGGAATACGTAAACAAAAACAACAATTGGACCAGAGAATGCAATTGCATTATAAAGTCGCAATTAATTTTATCAAAGCCAGTTTTGCACCTTTGGACAAATTTTTTTCTTCCAAGTAGATAATCTATTATTGAACAATTCAATCACTGGTTCCCCGCACCTACTTTGTGTTTGGTGGCTAGCGGAACCCCTAGATAAATGATGGGCAGTTGAGCCTCTTTCCAACCCAAAACCAAACTGTGATCTTCCCTTGGGAACTGTTCCACAAATCTACCAACTCAGATTTGTACACAGTGATCCCTTTAATCAGATTCAAAGTTTTTTCTTTCTCAATGAGTTGAAGTGACACAGCTACCATCATGATGATAAATAGAGTGAGAGAAAAGTAATCCCCTTCTCTCAGAGCCCTCTTGAGGCATTGAAAAGAGAGAAAGGCCCACCATTAACAATCACAACAAAACTACTTGAGGTGACACATGTTCTTATTCATCTTCTCCATTTAGTACCAAAACCAAGTCTCAATAGCATGTAATCTAAGAAATCCCAATTAACATAATCAAATACCTTTTCCATATCAAGTTTGCATAGAATACATTTCTTGTTGTATCTAATGGCATCATCCACTGTTTCATTAGCAATCAGAATGGCATCAACAATCTGTCTCCCAGGTATAAAGGCATGTTGACAATTTCCAATAATGTTGTTTAATACATTGGACAATCTTTTGGTCAAAACTTTAGAGAATAATTTGTATATGCACCCAATAAAACTTATAGGTCGAAAGTCATTAATGTTCTTAGGTTGGGTTCTTTTAGAGATCATAATAAGAAAGATAGAGTTAAGTCATTAACGTTCTTAGGTTGGGTTCTTTTAGAGATCATAACAAGAAAGATAGAGTTAAGTGATTCAACAAAGGAGCTGTGATTATGGAAGTCGTTGAAGAACTCTAATATATAGAAGCAAAACTTCATTTCTTCTTAAAAAGATATTTGCATTTTCAATCGAGATGGAATGATTCTTTAAATCAAAGAATTATCAATACTATCAAAGTATATTGTCTCTTACTTAAACTGATAAATCCAAGAGAAATTACTATATCTTCTATTCAAATGAGAGAAATGAGTCTAGATATTGGAGGGGTCACCTAGTTAAGACCAAACATTCTAAGGACCTTTGACCACACTTCTAAACTATATCACATGCAATGACAAGTTTGGATGCATTTCTCATCCCCTAAAAACACGTGACACATAGATATGAGAAAAAGCTCAATAAGGTCGAGCATATAGTTGGTGTTCAACCTTTAATGAATAGCTATTCAAGTAATACCTTAACCTTTAAAGGAATCACAGACTTTAAAATACCTTAGCAATATGGAATTGGCTATTAACGGAGTTTTTGGTCAGCTAATCGAAGAAAGATGGACATGTGTAAAGGCCTGAGGGGTCTGGGTCCAAAATCTTGTGTCAAGTTGGGATGATATGGTAATGGGTTTCAATAGCTCCAACAAAGTAAGGTTGTCAACATTCTCTTTATCGGTGAGATTTTCCATCCTAGGAACTCTAAATTTTCCATTCTAGGTCCTCATATACTTGAATGGTTTCATTTGTAAAAGTATGGACTTTACCTTTGTTACCCATGTTCCAGAAAAGGGTAAGTTTACAAGTCTCATACTATCGTTCAATCAGTTTAGTGATTAGTGTCTAAGATTATCATAGAAGAGCTATCCAATTGACTTAGTGAAATCTTAGATGATACTATCTCACTAAACCAGAGTGCTTTTATGGGAGGTAACAAACCCTTGATGCATCTTTAGTGGCCAATGAGGTGGTGGAATATACTCGGGCATAAAAAAGGAGAGGTTTGGTTTTTAGATTGCGACTTTTAGAAAACTTATGACCTGATCAATTGGAGTTTCCTAGACCAGGTGATGGGTCGATGGGATTTGGTCATCAATTGAGGAAATGGATTAGTGGATATTTGTTCTCATGCTCCCTTGTAGTGATAGTCAATGGAAAATCCCGAGATTGGTTTAGAGCCTTAAGAGGACTTAGACAGGGTGACCTACTTTTGCCTTTCCTCTTTACTTTTGTAGTGTACATAAGGAGTTGGATACTGTCAAGGGCTATAAAGAGGAGCTTAGTAAGGGGCTTAAAAGTGGGTAAATAGAATGGGGAGGTATCTCACTTAAATTTGCGGGTGATACAATTTATTCTTGGAAAATGACCATATTTCCATATCTAATGCTTTTGTCATCCTCCATATGTTTGAACACATGTCTAGATTGAAAATCAATTTGGGAAAACTGGACTTTTTGGGATTAATATGGAAGATGATTCAATTAACCATCTATGGAGATTATAAGTGTTAAGAAGTTATCGTGGTGCATTATGTATCTGGGAGTTCCACTACGTGGAAACTTGAGGAGTAGCATTTTCTGAGACGAGGTAGAGAACAAGGTGGCTAGATGTGTAGAGAGTTGGAAGGATGGGCTCTTCTCCCTTTAGGTTGACTAATGCTTGTTTGTCTAGTATATCAGTTTACTTGCTATCTCTATTTAGGATTCCTACTAGATAGCAGAGAGGATTGAGAGTATAATGAAAAAATTCTTTTGGTTCGGCAAGTGTAAGAAGAGTAGAGATCATTTAGTTCAATGAGAGGTTTGTTGTCAATCTAAAAATTTGCGGAATTTAGGCATTGGGAATCTTATATCAAAAACGTTATCTCTACTTGAAAAATGGCTATGACACTTTCCTTAGTGAGCCAACCTCTCTATGGCACATGATGATAAACAATATCCAAGGAGGTGAGAGGATTGACTGGAATGTTCTTGTTGGGGGATCCACAACTCACTGTAGTCCTTGAAAATCCATTTCCTAGTCCTCCCTTTCTTTACTCGACTCACTTGACTACATGTGGGAAATGGATTTAGAGTCTTGTTTGGGGGACACATGGTTGGGAGATCAAGTGCTCGCCACAAAACTCCCTAGGGTTTACTAGTTATCTACCAGAATACTACTTGTGTCTCTGGCTTTGTTGATAGTTCGGTAGGAAGACCTTATTGGAACTTCCATCTTAATAGTAACCTTTTGATCAGGAGACTTCAAATGTCGTGACCTTACTGAACATGCTAGACAACATTCAAATTACCTTCCAACTTGATTGATGGTCATGGATTCTTGAACCTTCTTGTTTGTTCTCATGTAAATCCTTCTTCACATACCTTATTTCTATACCCACTGACAAACAATTTCATATTGCCAACATATTTTGGAAAGCTACAGTCACTTTGAAGGTGAAGATATTTTTGTGAACCGCTATCAACCAAAGACTTAACTCTACTGATTTGCTTCATGTCCAATGCCCTCACCGTGCTTTGTCCCTAATATATTCATTTTGCACTTCAAAAATGGTGAGATTCATTCCCACTTGTTTTTACATTGTAACATGGCGTGGAAAGTGTGGGCTAATCTGATGAATAAATTTGGCTTCAGCTGGGTGGTGTCTCCTACAGTTCGTATTTTTATGAACTCATGTATTCAGGGGGTTGGAGTTAGAAAGGAAGCTTCAGGTACTTTAGCAAGGTGCTGTTTTTACAGGTCTCTGGGGTATATGGCAAGCAAGGAATCAACAGATTTTCCTTGATTGGGCAATGACGATCCATGAGCTCAATGAGAGAGTCATTTGTGATGTCTCTTTGGGCAAAAGCTCCTGGGCACGTGGCAAACATGAGCATCTTAGAGCTATGTCACAACTGGGATGCTATCACGCACACAGAATAAAGGAGATATCTTTGTACACACTGTTTTGAAATTTTTATTCTTTATTTTTTCTTATTGAGGAGATTAACTGATTCTCATCTTTATATTCTTTTCTCTTTTTCTATGCTTTAATAAAGCTTCTTCTTTTATCAAAAGAGAATAATTTTGGAGTAGACTGATGGTGCCTATTTCTGATGCAAACATTGCCAGGAGCAGACATCGCATCTGGCCCCATATGGATGGAGTACATTTCCTTTTTAAGATCGTTGCCGGTTTGTTAAATATATATTCCTTATGTTTTAAAAACAATATATCATTAGTATTTGATTTTGCTGTTAATGGCTATTCACAATCTTTTTATCATATTGCTGTTTTCGGTTTGTTTGTGATGTTATTGCAGGCCGTAAGTCCGCAAGAAGAGTCACAGCGGATGACTGCAGTTCGGAAAGTGTTCCAAAGAGCTATCATCACCCCGACCCATCATGTTGAGCAGCTTTGGAAGGATTATGAGAATTTTGAAAATTCTGTGAGCCGTCAATTGGTAATGTGTTGGGGTGTGAGCTGCATGTGACTGATCAAGTTTAGTTTCTTGATTGCATATTTGGCTAGCTATTTGCTATTATAACCAATAATTTTCTGTATTTGCATTTGCAATAAATAGTTTGATGGATTGTGAACTTAATGATATTTTACGAAGCAGGCAAAAGGACTTCTATCTGAATATCAACCAAAATATAACAGTGCTAGGGCTGTTTATCGTGAAAGGAAGAAATATGTCGATGAAATTGAGTGGAATATGCTTGCTGTGCCACCAACTGGGTCTTACAAGGTAACTGTGCTTTTTTTTTCCTTTCATTCCCTTATTGTTACAATTGAAGAATTGCTGTTTGGAATATAAGTTGCATGGAGTACGTACAACATAGTCCTTTATTATGGGAATACAAAAAACTAATAGATTCTGACTTTGTATTTTGTGTAAACGTCATTCTGTTCTATATGGAGAACATCTTTGGTAACTGACTGATATTTGCCAGATTATCATTATATTTTTGTTTTTTTTTTTGAGAGTTGTAAATCTCTATATATGGTTGGTACGTTTCGTATCATTCTAATATATCCATTTAGTTTGTATCTGAAAAAACACCAGTGCTATTACATTATTTCTTTTTTATCTTTAGTGACTAAAGACAACACAAGTGCATGTATTGTAGCAAGTTTTGGGCTGTTATATTTTCTTAGATGTAGTATGTCTGTCATGAGAAGTGGTAGGGATGGAGCTAGAACATTATGGTTAAAAAATTGTTATGTTCTCAAATCACATTCGATAATGGCCAACAGGGTGAAAATTACTATTTATTATTACTACTGGGTTAAGAAATTATCAAAAGCTATGAAAAAATCATACTTAATTAAGTACATACAGATATATTATTTTTTTCCCCTCAAAAGCAAGTTGATTCAATTGCCCCCAGTTTCCTTGTGGGAGCCACCCTTGGGAAATGGTTCTTCGACCTGTATTATGTAGTTAACACTTCCATTGGTTGGTTCCCTAAGTTATGCTTCTATGTAGAACATCATTTCTCTTTTACATTTGTTAACACAGCTACACTCTTGTTTTCTTTGGCTCTCAGGAAGAGAAGCAGTGGATGGCATGGAAGAGGTTTCTAGATTTTGAAAAGTAAGTATCAAATGATATGGTTTATTACGGCCTACATATAATGTGCAATTTATTCTTGAAAAGTAAGTAACAAATGAACTCCATGTGTGAGAATTATATGGCTTATTACAACCTGTGTAAGACAACTATTAACATGCAAGGGTATTTGTTACAAGTAAATATGTGAGGTGCAAATTTTGAGATTCATTCTTGAATGAATGGTATTTTTGATTAACAACTCTATTTTTATTTTTGTGTTAGCTTTATTTTTTGGACTTTTTTTTAACAATTAGAGAAGAAAAAACTATTAGCTTTAATGTTTAAGCTTTTGTCAATTCTTAGGAATTGGAGGGGCATGTGTCACGATTGGAGAGTAGGTATTTAAAGCCCCAAAACCCTAGGTGACGAGCCAGTTTTTGAACTATTGAACCGTTTCTTCTTCATGTGATGAACCAGCCCAACTCTTCATCTTTCTCTTTCTGCTCGACGCATCCAATGGGAAGATCTCCTTTGCGGATTTCAGCTTCCACGCGACAATTGATGGTTTGAAAGAAAGAATCATGTACCATTTCATGAATATAAATAATGGATTGTAAACAATAATCTATCATGGTATGTAGTGAAGTTAATATCACAAATCTATCTTCTATCTCTCTATCTTTTTCCTCCCTCAGCCTCTTCTCTCCCTAAACTCTTGGTGTCTTTTCTCTCTCTTTGTTATTTCCTCTCTTCCGAGATTTCTCCCTCGCTCTTTCTCTCTGTTATACTTTCTCCCGATCTCTCTATAACACTCTTTCTCTCTCTGTTTTTCTCTCTCTAAAATCCTTTCTCTCTCTTGGTATCAACTACATTTTTTCCTCTCTCTTGATTTCCTTAACATTTTTTAATTTTCTCGCTTAATTTAAATTCTTTTACCGTTCAAAGTCCTAATAAAGTACATGTCAAGGCTGGATCCTAACAACTTGGTGTCAGAGCAAGTTGATTATGAAGAAACTCCTACAAGTTTCGTGTTTATGGTGAAAAATAAGGGTAAAATCATCGTGTCCGAACCTCAAAAAACTCCCAATTTGGAGGAAAATATGCGTGATGTAGACCAAAAACTCTCGGAATTTAGGTTTGAAATGTATGAATCTTAGCAACAAACCCGAATCATTGAAGACCGAAGATTGACTATGTTCAGCCAACAATTGGAATGATTGAACGAACTCTTGTAAGACAACGCACATATAGATGAAACAACCAAAAGGGTAAATCCTTTTGCTTCTGTTTTAAAAATATTGATAGATGAATTTTACCAAACCCTAAAACCAAAGAAATAGGGGTTAGCAGTTCAGATATGAGGGCTATAATCAAACAGGAAATCGTACCCTGAAAATTGAAATTTCTATCTTCAAAGGAAAAATTCTAGAATATGGATTAAAAGATGCAAGAAATATTTTCATGTTTTCAACATTTTTGAAGAAAGTAAGGTGGAAACAATTTCGATGTTTTTGGGACATAGGGCGGAAATTTGGTTTCATGGGTAAGAAAACCTAGTATGTTTGAATGAGAAATATTTGAGGTAGAATTTTGTAGAAGGTTTGGAGAATTAGCTGGAGTAGACATTACGAAGGAATTCAATAAATTGATCCAAGAAGATATCGATCTCCAATATGAAGAAAAACTTGAAGAAATAAGGTCCCTGTTATTAACAAAAAATCTTGAACTTTTTGAAAAAATTTTTATCTACAGTTTTACAAGTGATTTAATGGAGGAATTTAGACCAACTATGAGGATGCACAAGCCCCGCACCTGACGCATTTGAGTTGGCTGTATGGCAAGAATAAGCAGTAGATATCATCGACCGTCACAATAAATTGAAGTACTCTGCAAATTTTTCCAAAGGAAGTGTTTGCATCATTGAAAATTTCTCTAAAATTTAAAATTTTCAAGAAGTAACACCCCTGAGGGGTCCAAATAATTCAGAATTGAGGGGAAACAATCTTTGTGATAAATGCAGAGCAATATACTTTATGGGGCATCTATGTAAAGAAAAAATAGTTATGGCAATAGAGAACTGTGAAGAAGAGGAAGGAGAAAGTGAAGTGAATAACCTTCTGGAGGACGAGTAGTAGGATAATGCAAAAGGTCTTTGATGTTATCTCTGCAAAACATAGCACAGTATTCTTCGAGTAGCACAATAAAAATAAATAAATAAAATATATTTATATAATTTAAAATAAATAATAACAATTTTCTTTGTCAACGAATATTTGGAAGCTGAATCTCGATCTTGAGAACAAGATTGATGCTCTAGGGGAAGGTATTGTTGCACAAGTAAGAAAATAAATAGAGAATTTGAAAAGTTGGAAGGATGCACGAGGAGAACTGTGGAAGTGTTTGCAAGGAATTGAATTATAGTTGGCCGCACAAGTGGACATTGCTAGAATATGAGAAAACTGGAGGGACACGTGTTACGATCGGAGAGGGGGTATTTAAAACCCTAAAATCCTAGGCGACGAACTGGTTTTTGAACCATTGTCATTTCTTAACGCGGCGAATCAGTTTGACTCTTCATCATTCTCTATCCGCTCGACACGTTCGACAAGAAGATCTCCTCTCGATGGTAGATTTTGACTTCCAGGTGTCAATTGACAATTCGAAAAAAAGAGTTATGTACCATTTCATGTATATAAATAATGGATTATAAACAAAAATTGATCATGGAATGTATTGAAGTTAATCTCACAAATCTATCTTTTATCTCTCTGTGTTCTTCCTCTCTTAGCCTCTTCTCTCTTTGAACTCTTGGCCTCTCTCTTTTTCTCTCTGTTACTTTCTCTCTCCCGAGATTTCTCTCTCTCTCTCTCTTTGTTATTCTCTCTCCCGATATCTAACACTCTTTCTCTCTCTAAAATTCTTTCTCGCTCTCAATCTCAACTATCTTTTTTCTCTCTTTCCATATTTCTTTCTCTTTTTCTTTTAATTTTCTCACTAGTTATTTTAAATTCTTTTATTGTTCAAAGCCCCTGTAAAATACATGTCGAGGCCAGGTCCTAACACACTCCTCGTACTTGATTGAGGGTCGGAGATTGATCTCACATTTTGTTTTGGGAGGATAATTGAATTACTAACTATGATCTCTCAGCAGATGTGCATATGATGTGCTTCAAGAGGGATGAATTCCATTGCCACCTTTTCTTACTATGATGTGTGTTTGATATTTGGACTATACTATTGATATTTTTGGCGTGATGTGGGTATCACGGCTTCTCTCTGATTGTTTTTTTTTTTTAAATTTCTTCACTTAATGGTGTTGGGGCAAAGAAGGGAGCTAGGATCCTTTAGAGAGGTGGTCTTTTTGCTGGCATATGGGTTTTGTAGTTGGAGCCTAATGCTAGAATCTTCAAAATTATTCCTTTCTTCCTATTCCTTTGTAGGCCAAGGCACATGGTCTTCTAGGTATATCCCTTGTCCTTGTTGAAAAGGAATCAGGGTCCAGTTTATGTATGGATTTTTCATTTCTTTGTTCTCCTATTTTTTCTAGGTCTTTCAGAAATTGGTGTTTCTTTTACTTGCATTTTTTCTTCCTCTCTTTTCTAATAATACTTCTTTTGGAATAGAAAAAAAGTGATTGCACCCAACCAATGGTAAGTTGGACAAGATCATCCAGAATTTTATAACTTTATAAATTTATAAATTTAATAATTGTTGTTTCTTTTACTTGTACCAAGGGGGTGGTACCCCCTTGGTACCATTGATTCTTTAATACATTTTTACTATTTTATATTAAAAAAAATTTATAAAAAGTTTTTGTTGTGTTCAAATGCATTACTGTAAGTACATGGATGCTGAATTGAAGACAAAAATATGAGGTAGATCTTTCTGATAGATTTTCGTTTATTGAATATTATTGCATTTCAGGGGAAATCCTCAAAGGATAGACAGCACCTCCTCCAACAAAAGAATAATATTCACTTATGAACAGGTATCTGAAATACTTCTATTGATTAGTATAGTTTTTAGAAGCTTAAATCGCGGTTCTACCCTTTGGATTACTTTCACCATAATTTTTCTTTTTTAAATTGTTACTGTAATCAAGTTAAATAATATATTTTTTTAAAAATTTTCTTTGGCTTGTTTGCCATTGTCTTGTATGAAAAGTTTTTACTTCTCACAGAAAAGCGTTCCTTTGGTGAATTGCTTACCATGTTCTTTCTCTGTTTATCCAGTGTCTGATGTATCTATACCACTATCCTGACGTATGGTATGACTATGCTACATGGCATGCAAAAAGTGGTTCAATAGACGCTGCTATCAAAGTTTTTCAACGAGCTTTGAAGGCTCTTCCAGGTAGTTTGAGTCTTTCTTTTTTCCTTTCATTGAAGAATTTTTTAAGTATGCGTGCAATAGCCTCTCTCTCTGTGTTCTTCCTATATCTGGATAAAATGTTCTTGAAGTGGGTATATACTACTAGGGGTTAGTTGCTTCTTTTTCCAGCTTTTCTTTCTGCAGTTTTAACCTTTTGTTCTTACTACTTTTTTGATTTCCAGATTCAGATCTGCTAAAGTATGCTTATGCAGAGGTGGAGGAATCTCGTGGAGCAGTCCAGGTAGAAAACAAATAATGCATCTCTCCTAGAGTCAATATGGAGCCTGTGAGAGTGTGTTACAAGTTTGTGCCAGTAGCCCACTGGTACATCTTGTGCATTTCATGGTTACTGCAAGTATACCAGCTGTATCATGAGGCCCTGCCTGTTCCTTCGGAATGGCCATCCAATGTCTGTTAAAATGGTTTCTGTGTGCACTGCATGTGCATGCTACTGACGAGTGTGCATATGGTGGTACTAGCTTTAGCTCGAGGGTCAGTGTGTATGCACTTGCTGGGATTGTCAATGGCAACTGCTGGTGCTGCTTCTGCATGCTTGCTGCTATGTATGCATGCTTACTGTTGCTGGTCTGTGCCAGAAATAAATGTTCCTTATGTTGAGTCTGTTTGCATGCATTTTCATGTCAACATGAGCACCTGCTGCTAAGATAATCTTTGATCAGGCACAAGAGCAGGTGTTTTTAAGTTATTAGCTATTGGACTTCTAACCTGCTTCTGTTTTTATTTTCTTGTAGTCTGCAAAAAGTATATATGAAAGCCTTTTGGGAGATGGTGTTAACGCAACTGCATTGGCGCATATACAAGTAAGAAACATGTGGGTTGTTTTTTTAAGTTCCTTTATCCATCTTAGTTACTTGGATTCAGTACAAGGCTCTGATGATGGTATATGTCGAAAGGTCTAGTAATGTATTGCTTAAATCTTTGGCTCCTTGTCATGAGTGTCGAAGTATCAAAAGGGTGTCTGAAAATGTTATAAATGAAGGAATGCATTACCAGATCCGAAAACCGGAATGGGTATTTTATTTTTTTTTAGGATCCGACGTTAAATTCTAACTACACACAAGTTCATGGAGCATCGTCCTTAGCTTTTTTTTTCTTCTTTTTTTTTTCCTGGATCTTGTTTCGCCAACAATCCTCTGGTTACCAACAAATGGTCAATAAAATGATGGAAGATGATGCATATGTATTATTTACTTTTACTTCTTTCTCCTTTTGCTTCAAATACACACCATTCTGATGACAACGGCAGGCCATCTCAGTTACTCATATTTTGATTATATCATGTCTAAACGGGTTCCACAGATAAATGACTGGCAGATTTATTCTGAGTAAAGAGCTCTCAATAAAAATATTTTGTTTAACGACCTTGATGAGCTCATATTTTGTGCCCAAATATAGGGAGACGATATGAAATAGTCATTGTATTATAACCTAACTAAAATATGCAGATATGGAAAACCTGCCTTCCTGGTTCATGAGGTCTCTCACTCATTCTCATGAGGAACATGGCAAGTAGGCCCTGCCTAAAGCTGTTCAAAGGCCGCCAGCCCTTACCAGGCTGCTGGCACTGCTAAATGCTCCAATATGAAGCAAGTTCCGCTGAACACGAAGGATTTAGAAGTGTAGAAAAAACAGTTGAAGCAAGAAAGTGATTGGGTGACTATACACGGGGTGGGTTAGTTTTCTGGAAAAGTTGCGGTTAATAGAAAGAGAGGAAACTCAATACCAACACAAAAATTTGAAGACCATTCTTGGAAAAGTTGGCACTTTGAAATTCTGAACTAAGATAGCAAAGAATAGCAGATAAGAATGAAGCTTTTAGTTCATAAGTATGCACCTTCATATATAATTCTGATGTCAGAACATTTATCAGTAATAAGAAAACTAAGTAAAATTTTAAACCTAGGAAAGGAGAAGATGCATGTGGCCAAGAAAGACTCTATTCAGGTCTTGTGGCTATCCTTCCGGCGCCCAGATTGTTGTTTCAAATTGAGTACAAAAAATATTGATGAGTTCTATCTTTTGAAGATCGTTTATGCTTTTATCATTTTCATGAAAATTTCTTAGAGGCAGTGCCTTGTATTGCTATTGTCTGTTCATTTATCTTCCTTTATTAGCCAATTGATGTATGTAACTGATTTTATTGGACATTATTTTTCTTTTGCATTTTCTTTTATTTTTTGGTTACTAAATTCCCTTTCTCATGAATAGGTTCATTTGATTTGACATCAATTCATAATGTTTTCAACGATGAAAAAGAAATTATTCTATATTCATTTAATCTTTATTTTCATGCTGTCCATTCTACAGTTTATTCGCTTTCTGAGAAGAACAGAGGGTGTTGAGGCAGCTCGCAAGTACTTTCTAGATGCACGAAAATCCCCAAACTGCACATACCATGTATATGTTGCTTATGCCAGAATGGCTTTCTGTCTTGACAAGGATCCTAAGGTACTTTTCTTCAATTTCTAGAAAAACATTGGAATTTTTAGGTTCTTGGGGACAAAGAACATATGGACATTTTTTGTGAATGAGTAAGTAGTGAAGAGGTTAAGACCATCAATTTTTGTCTGCTGCTATCTATGTCTTATTGTCGCAACATCCTTTTTGTTATGGGATATATTGAGATGTGCATCTTATCTACAACTAAGAAAATATGGATTGGGAATTGCTGGAATAATACATTCTTTTGTAGTGTAGTAGTTAAGTTACAAGCCTCTAAGGCTTGAACTAGGGGCTATTCCCATTAAAGTTTAGGTTCCACCAAGTTGAAGGATTGCGATGGATAGCTTACACTGCATATAACCAAGGAAAGTTTCATTCAACATGCTTTTACATTTTTTTCACGTTCGTGCAGATTGCACACAATGTCTTCGAGACCGGATTGAAGCGCTTTATGCATGAGCCAGTTTACATTCTTGAGTGAGTGTAAATTTTTTTTCTTATTATAAAATGTTAATGCTTTGGTTGTATTTCTTCTAGGTCTTTTTTGAATTGGTTCTTGTATAATTGGAAAGTCCTACTTATTCACTATAACTACTTATATTAGTTGACTAGAAATTCCTATCAGTTTTCAAGTGGTATAAGTTGGTCGTGCATTTTTGTGAAACAGCAAGTCTTCATCAGAACTCTAGTTTTTTTTTATTTTTTTATTTTTCTTTTCTGAGTGGGCCTTTTTCATCAGAACTATAGTTTGTGAAGAAAAACCCTGTTTGTAGAAGGTGACTAAATTTTCCTTTTTTCTTTTAGTCACGTACAAACTAGTTGGGACCCTTTCAAATATTTCTTTCATTTAGGAGGTAGGTCGCATGAATATGTTGCAGTTCTCTAGTGGGATGGTGTAATGTCATGCCTTCAAATGTAATGTGGCCTATGAAGTTACTCTGGACATGGCAGCAAGTCGTGCAGGTGCAGTTTAAAGCAGGAAACCAGAAGAGAAAAATAAAATAGAGCAAGAAAGTAGAAAAATCGTGCAGGTGCTGGAGGTTCTGTTGGCTGCGCGGCTAGTTGTCCGCACAGTTGGCTCACGGCAAACAGGGTAAAATGCATGGTGGAGGGCAGCAGGGAGCCGGAATGGTGCTGCTTTATGCGGCTGGGTGTGGTAGGGGCCTGTTGGGATTACTTTGCACGGCTGGGTTTCGGCTATGAAGGCTGGTTGCGGCATGATTGACTATGAAAGCCTGACTAGTTGTTTTTAGGTTTTCTTGTTTTTCGGCAGCGAAGGATAGTTAGGGTTTGAAGAGGAAGAAGAAAGTTCTTCCCTCGAAAAATTTATCCTATAACTCTGATAGCATGTAAAAGAGTGTAGAAGATATGATATTTTTTTATTGAATAATACACCATTATTTTATACATAACCTTTTTTTAAGATAAAATTATTTATGCATAATCTTAATTGCCAGAAGAGGAAATCCTAGGAAAATAAGGAGGCTAATCCAATTAGCCTATTCTCGGAAAAAACTATCTTTACAACTAGGAAACAAGTAATGCAATTAGTTATGCTTTCCAATAGGTGGTAAACTAGAGATTGTCTCCCCATGATCTTTTCTTGGATCATAACAAATAGACAAAGGTACCAGAAGCCTTCTCAAATTCAGCGGGTGATTACGACAATAACAGGAAATTTCATCTGGTTAATTGGAATGAGATTAAGAAACTGATTGCTGATGGTGGTTTGTGGCTGAGATCCATCAAAACTCTTAATGGAGCTCTTCACGGATAATGGATCTCGAGGTATTTCAATGAGCCTAACAACATTTGGAAGGACATCATGAGCTGTAAATGGTTTGGAAACAACCATTTTGATGCCACTATTCTGGAAGCCTCTCTTCATGAGATTATCAAGAGTGAGGATTCTCCCCTTTGCAGCCTCCCATGCAAAAAAAGAAATTCTGGGAGGAGCAAGTGATTTCCAAATCAGTTTGTAAGGGAAATTACTCGAAATTCTGCTCTGGGTACCACCGAGAAATCTGTAGAAGGACTTGATAAAGAATTTACCGTTTCTGTTCAGGGTCCATCTGAGGCAGTCATTATGGAGTTAAGCTTAATGTTGAATAGAAGTTGGAGGAGATTTTCATATTCCTGCAACTCCCAGTCCTGTAAATATCTGGTCACCACCATGTTCCATGTAAAAGGATCAGTGTCCCTGTAAACATCCTTAATGAGAGAATTTTTGTCTTTTGCTATGGCGTAAATGAGAGAGAACCGCGTCTGGAAAGGTTCCTTACCATGCCAAACGTCCTGCCAAAAGTGAATGATGTTGCCCTTACCCACATTCCAGTCAGAACCATCTATGACAAATTTAGGGCTGAGCAACATACTTTTCCACATACTTTTCCCATAGGGATATTTACAGGTGTCCTTTGTGTATGCAAAACAATGAGACTTGCAATCACCTTCTTGGTTGGTGTCCGGTTGCCTTTAAGCTTTGGTCTACAATTTATAACCTTCTGGGCATTCAGTGGGTTATCCCCGGGACTGTTTTCCAAGAACTTCTTGCTTGGGAAGAAATTAGAACGAAACATACAAGTCATAGATTTATCCCATTATCCATTATTTGGGTGATATGGATGAAAGAAACAAAAGAATTTTGGAGGACTTAGTTACCGATTTTGATACTATCAAGGATAGATGGCTACATTTTTTTGGTTCTACTATTCTTGGCCACAACGTAGATAGTTTAGAGGATTTTGGATTTATTATAGATATATTTACAGATCTGTAAATTCTTTTCTTTGTTTTTGTATATGGGTTGCGCCCCCTTGGCGCCTACCGTTAATACAATTTCTCTCACTTTTATTTCAAAAAAAAAAAAAAAATTCAGGGGGTATTGGTGTTGGGGCAGTTGACTTGATAAGAAATTTTAATGCTTGGAGGTAAAAGAATATGCAAACTTAACCTAGTGTGTATCTTAATGGGGAAGACTTTCTAAAGGCTTAGATTCACTGGCTTGGAAACTTAGCCCGAAGTGGACATTTTCAGTAAAGTCTTATTAGTTCCCTCTGGCCAGAAGTAGGACTAATGAAAATTTTGGATGGAAATTTGTCTGGAAGGTCAAAGCATCTTATAGAATAGCCCTTTTGCAAGTTGTATCCTTACTTTGGACAATCTAATCAAAAGGGAGGTCATAGCATACAAATGCTACTTATGTAAGAGAGGTACAAAGCATGTGAATGCATCTTCTCCTTTGTTTTTCTTTTTTCATACTGCCTTTTGTGTTTGTCATATAGTCTTATGGGGGGGGTGAATTGGGTTGTGACATGTTTGACCAAAGAGGAGATATGGGCTTAGAGGGCATATATGGGGATGAAGCTATAATAATAATTTAGGCCTTATCCTTTTCGCTACTTTATGGGTTATGTAGAAAGAGAGGAATGGAAGAGTTTTGATGGTATAGAATGGTCATTTAATAGAATAAAAGATACTTGGTTTGAGGTCCTACTTTTTCTATTAATGGTCATGCTCTTTATACTAGTAAAAATTTGAGGGACTTGATTGATATGTTTTAGAGTTTTTGTATGCAGGTCATACCCCCTTAGTGCTTTATAATACTATACTTTTTTCTTGAAAAAAAGCAAGTTGGAACCAAAGCTAATAATTTTAAGTTATGATATTAAATTGATGTAGTACAGTTGACTAGGTTTAGAGGATTGACAACAACCTTAAACCCCGGTGGTTAGACACTCAATTCAATGAAAGGAAATCAGTAGTTCTTGCTTATAGCAGTCTGTTTAATAATGACGAACCACCCATGTATTTATAGTGTTTAGATAGCCTGTTATGACTAGAATCCTTAAAAGGGAATACAGTAAGAAAATAATACAACTAACTAAAGAAAAACTAAAATCCTAACAAAATATAAAGGAGTTGCTAAACTATAATAATCATTGTAGTAGTCCTAAATTAGTAGAAACTATGCGAGATGATCAAACTTCAAGTTCTCTAGTATTTTTTGTTCATCAAGTTGTGTCTCTTCTATGTTAATACTGTAGCTTCTCATCGTTTTAGTTATTTCCTTTTTAATTCTGCAGATATGTGGATTTTTTGTCTCGATTAAATGATGATAGAAATATCCGTGCTTTATTTGAGCGGGCACTGAGCTTGCTACCACCAGAAGAATCTGTTGAGGTATGCTTCCTAATATCAATATCTATAAGATAAAATGGAGTTATAATTTTATTTCTTGTAAGAATGTTTCTAATCTTGGCATTGAAATTTTTGTACATTGCTGTATAAAATTGTGAGATCAATATTGGATGCTTCGTCGAAAAAGTTGATTTAGTATGATTAAATCTAACTACTTGTCGTAAGTATGAGAGACGTTTATCTTAATATAGGATTAAATTGAAATTTTTTGGACAAATTACCAAATTAATTTTTAAAGTTCCACACTTTTTACAATTTGGTTCATGATGTTTTTGTCATTATAACTTGACCCATGATGTTTTCCATTTATTTTATACACCTAATTTTTTTTCCATTTTTTAACGAAAAAAGGTAAAATATTGAAGACATGTTTGGACACTGAAAAAAATAAATAAAAAGAATGACTTTAACTAATTAATTTAGTTAATAAATTAAAATAATATTGACGTACTTTTGTTCTTATTGCTTTATTAATTTAATGGAAGGAAAATAGGTGTTCGAAACAAATAGAGAACATTGGGAAACAGATTATAACAAAAAGAATATTAAGAACCAAATTAATTGAATAATTTACCAAATTTTTTAGTGGGTAAAGCTTATCTCCTTTGTTGAAAGGTATAGAGGTTCTGGAAGATTGTTTCTTCTCTTTACGGTTGAGTAGGTGTGTCCACCCAACACGGAGATTTTTATTTGTACTACATCTTGGGGAATATAGAAATTCAAAGGGAGCACTAGATGTTGTAGAAAGAGGCAATATTTGCTGGTTTGTGGGTCGTTGGATTTGAAAAATGTTATCGTCCTTATTAGAATCTAATTATGAGATTTTATTGACAGTATGAGCTCGTTAAGAAATAATCTAATGATCTCTTGAGTAGGGCAAGTTCTCAAAACTTGTAATTAATTATTCCTCCATATTCAGTCAATGAAATACAGTTTGGTTTTTTAGTACAAGGAGAAATAGCTATCCTGAAGTTATTCTCAGAACTCATAACTATCCAGATTCCTTATCCTAGCCTTACCCTTTCTTCCCTTTTGCCACACACCCTACTGCTCACGAATACAGCAAACAAGATATAGAGAAGCAGTTATTTCTGGAGTTATTTCCCAGAACAGCATTGACTACCCATTTATTTCTCCCTACTTTTCTCCTGCTAACGCTCACCATACTCCATAAAACTATAACAAGTAAACCTGCACATTTGCACCATTATGCAACACTTGCACCTAGCCAATCAACCCATAAACAAGAGATATAATATTACACATTCAACTGTCTATTAGTTACAGAATTTCTTCTGCCTTCTTTAATACACCTTATAGAAATGTGTTATTTTTCTACTTATGTTCTTTACCCTACTTAAAATGACACTTGTCCTCAAGCACAAATTTCCTGCTGCTACTACATTTTCTGATTTTGGCAGTGCTGGAATTTTAGAATTTTCTCCATTGCAAGAAGTCAGTCTTCCACTTTTAACCAGAACAACCTTTTTACAGTGTTGACCGATTAAAACTTTTTATTACAATTAAAACACAATCCTTGTGCTCGCTGATGATTAATCTCCTGAATGAATAACTTCTTCATTGCGGTGGTGCACGGCTCTGGAGGACATCCAGAGCTGTAATATGGTGGTGGCTGTGGCAAAAAAAAAAAAAAAAAAAAACACAGGGTAGATGCACCAGACAGACTGGTGCACCCTTCATACTTGCGGACCAGACTAATGGTGCTTGTCAAATCACTGGAATTCTATAATTATACTTCCATCACAATGTATCCTTCAAACCACTTAAAAAAAATTCATATTTTTTGTTTAGAAATTAAGAAACTTGCCTGCGCTAAAAGGAGTTTGAATTGGCACTAATATTCTGCCACTCTTTCACGCTGTTTTAATTCGCTTAATTTTCTCATTTTGTTTGGACCGAATCAAAGATGACATAAATTTTTGAATTATGTTCAGGACAAAAAGGTTTATCTCTTTCCAATTTAAGGAATGGCAATTGTGCCTCACTCTCTAAATAAAATGAAGCCAATGAAACTTTTCTATTTGCTGTAGTTTTTTTATGTTTGAAAAAATGTTCACATCTATCTACCAAAGAAAGAGGTTAAACGGAACTACCAAAGCATGGAAAATCAAGTTTGCTATAGTGTGGTAGGAAGGGTTTGTTGCGAACAACAATTGGCTGAAGATGAGTGCGCGTTCTAGGAGCTTGTGGTGAGTGATTTGGTTGGGAACTTCCCTCCCCAGGTTCCTTCTTGACAGTTTGGCCAGAGAATAATTCCTGAACAACCAGCTAAAATCCAAACTTTAACTGATGTTCCTCCCTTTCCTCATGATAGGTCTTCAAAAAGTTTTCAGACAGAGAATATAAATCGATCATAATGATTGACTCTAAAATTAAATTGTTATGGTCCTTACTTAGGATTTAATTATGAGATTTTGTTAATAGTATGGACTTGTTAAGAGATAACTCAATAATCTTTTCAATACGGTGAGTACTCAAAGATTGTAAGTTAATTCTTCCTCCATATTCTGTCAATAAAGACAGCTTTGTCTTTTAATGCAAAGATAAGCAGCTGTGCTGGAAGTTATTCTTATAACTACTCATAACTACCCATATTCCTTATCCTACCTTTACTGCTTCTTCCCTTCTACTACACATTCTACTGCTCACCGATACAACACATCAAAATAAAGAGAATTAGTTATACTGGCAATTATTTTTTAGAACAACATTAACTACCCATCTGTTTCTCTCTGGTTTTCTCCAATTAAAACACAATACTTACATTGAAATATAACAATAAACCTAGAAAATCACACTATTATGCAGTAGATACACCTATCTAATAAAACCATAAACAAAACAGATAATACCACATATACAACTATCTACCAATAACATAATTTACTCTTCTTAATGCACCTTATCAAAAGGTGCTATTTTTTCTACTTATGTACTTAAGAAAAAAAAAAAGAACTACAAGATTCCTCAAGCATCGTTTTCAACCGCCTTACATGGTCTTTGATAGGATAGTACTCTTTGTTTCACATTAGGTGAGAGGGTTTTTCTAAAGGTGCTTTACCTTCATTAGAAAGAGATTGGATTCTAATTTTTGTTCTAAGACTTTGTATTTTTGTTTTTGCATCTTTTGTTTCTGTTTCTTTCAATTGCTCAATATCTAATCTTCTCCTTTCTATAATTTTTTTTTCCTCATCAGTTTATTAATAACTTTATCTTGATCTAAGGACTCAAATTGGAAGATTTCAGTGTTCTTTTTCTACTTTTATCTTAAAGGTCTATTAATGGGAAATCTGATTATTGGATGGAAGAATTTAAACGAGTAAGCCACCAACATTCATAATGCCTTAAGTAGTTACTCAATAGTGATTTGGGAAGCCAAGAATAAGAAGAAGCTTTTGTCCCTTGTTCCTTATGCATATATATTATTTTACCAATCGTAGCTGCAAGAGTAAGAGTTAAAACATGGTTTCATAACAGCACTTTAGAAGAAGAATGCTCCCTCTAACTTAAAGTTGTTCGTTTGGATAACTATTCTCAATAGATGTAACGTTAATGATTTAATTCTGGCATGCAGACCCAATAATGCTC